>NC_021165.2:48684524-48697572 GCF_000331145.2 Cicer arietinum
GTTATGACTGTTGATGGCACTCCTATGCCACTAGCAGGCATTGGTTCTGTCTCCACACCTAACTTGTCTCTTTCTAATGTTTATTATATTCCTAATCTTACTTTGAGTCTTGCTTCTGTTAGTCAAATATGTGATTTCGGTTATTCGGTTACGTTTTCTTCCACTTCTTGTTGTGTGCAGGATCCACATTCCGGGAGGCTGATTGGGACATGCCATAGACAAGGGGGACTTTACGTTTTGGATGACCTACGACTCCCAGATATTGCAGCCTCAACAACTACTGCTGACTTATTATCTAGTTTTCGCTTGAATTATTTATCTTCTAGTTTTTATTTATGGCATTCTCGCATTGGACATGTTTCTGCTTCTAGATTAAAATATTTGGCTTCTACTGGAGCCTTAGGAAAGTTACAACCCTGTGATATCTCAGATTGTTGTGGTTGTAAACTTGCTAAGGCTCCAGTAGAAGGCAAATATTTTAATCTAGAAGCAGAAACATGTCCAAGGCGAGAATGCCATAAATAAAAACTAGAAGATAAAGAATTCAAGCGAAAACCAAGAGAAGTGATCACTACCTCGAGCTTGGTTTGAGAAATTCTCTACTATGATCACTTCTCTTGGTTTTCGCTCTAGTGAACATGATTCTGCATTGTTTATAAGGTCCACCACTCATGGTCGCATTATACTTTCTCTATATGTTGATGATATGATTATTACATGTGATGATGTTAGTGGAATCAATGAGTTGAAATTGCAGTTAGCCAAACAGTTTGAGATGAAGGACTTGGGAACTCTTCGCTATTTCTTGGGGATTGAAGTTGCCTACTCTCCTAGAGGCTACCTTCTTTTTCAATCCAAGTACATTGCCAACATTCTTGATCAGGCTCGTCTTTCTGATACTAGAGCAACAGATACTCCTCTTGAGTTGAATGTAAAATATGTTCCCTCGGATGGTGTTCCTTTACCAGATTCTGCTTTGTATCGTACTTTGGTTGGCAGCTTAGTGTATCTTACGATTACCAGACCTGACATTGCTTATATTGTTCATGTTGTTGGTCAATTTGTTGTCTCTCCCACTACAGTACATTGGGCAGCAGTTCTTCGGATTCTTCGTTATCTTCGAGGAACCCAATTTCAAAGTCTTCTTTTTCCATCGTCATCCTCATTGGAGTTACGAGCTTATTCTGATGTTGATTGGACTGGTGATACTACTGATCGTAAATCCACCACAGGATTTTGTATCTTTCTTGGAGACTCTCTTATTTCTTGGAAGAGTAAGAAACAAGACATTGTCTCTCGCTCTTCTACAGAAGCTGAGTATCGTACTATGGCATCCACTAACGCTGAAATAATTTGGTTGCGTTGGCTTTTGTCTGATATGGGTATCTCTCTTTCTGAGCCAACTCCGATGCACTGCGATAACAAGAGTGCTATTCAAATTGCTCACAACTCGGTCTTTCATGAACGCACCAAACACATTGAGATTGATTGTCATCTTACTCATCATCATCTTCAGCCTGGAACTATTACTCTACTATTTGTCTCTTCTTCTTTACAGATTGCTGATTTGTTCACAAAGATGCATTCCATTAAACGTTTTCGTTTTTTAGTTGACAAACTCTCGATGCTCTATGTTAATGCATCGTGAGTTTGAGGGGAGATATTAGATAATATTATTATATATTAGTAGTAAGGGTATTTTTGATATTTTCTATTTTCCTATATATATACTCATTGTAACCCTATTAACTTCAGTTTGGTTCATTATATGTTATGAAACCTTAGAGTGGTTGTTTCTCTTCTTCCTATTTCTTCGTCTTTTCATTGTTAACAATAATAACTAACTTCTCTTTCCTCCACATTTTAAGCTTTCATGTTTCCTTCCTTTTGATTAACCAACTTTGCACTCCATCGAAAAGTAGAAATTTCATTTTCACTTATCACTCCATAATTTCTACAAAAACAATAGAAAAAATAATCTTAATTTATCTACTACACACAAAGGTTCACCCTTGTAGCCTATGAATTGAGAATAAAAAATTCAAATTAGGGAGTTTTGATTTTCCTAAAAAAATCATAATTGAGAAAGAAAGTTCTTCTTTGTTTTTGAAATCAACAAAGAAAACCACCATCTTCTTCATTAAATCAGTTGATAACCATAAAAAAATCCAAACCTTTTTTAATAACAGAACCAACAAAAATCAAATAAAAAACTTGAATAAAAATATAGAGAGTTAGAGAAAGCATGTGCCACACAGCCACCTCCGTCAACTTCGACCTCCAACGAACCACCACGACGACCTAGCCACCATCGTCAACTTCGATCCCTTGACGAACCACCTCTGCAGGCAACTCCTCTTTTATGGACATTTTCTTTGGTGTTTGTTCTCTCTCAATTTGTTTCTAGCCACTGGCCCCCTCTTTTCTTATCTGTTTTATTTCTAATTTTAGGGTTACTTTGTTTTATTTTATTTTCTTTTTCTTTTTAATTATATATTAAAGTTAGATTTTGGATTCCAATCCCATTTTTATTTTTACTCCATGACTCCAATATTCATTGTTTAACACACATCCAACTTTATTATGTTTTTTAACAAATATTAACTTTTAAATAGTTCTAAAATTTATTTTTATAAATAAATAAATCTAAAATTAACTTTTAAATTTGATTAATTAGATGTGACATATTTTTAATTTTTGAGTATTTAAGACACACATTGTACCATTTGGTGGCTTTAAAACTCAATTTTAAAACCAAAATAATAAAAATATTCTTAAATGGATTAATTGGATAGAACATCTTTTTACTCCTTGAGTTTTTGAGATACAAGTTGTACAACTTGATAGTCTTAAAACTCGTTTTTTTCAAAATAATTATTCAAATCAAACAAACTCTTATTTTCCATTAAAAAAACTTTTTTATCAACAACAAAACGCAATTTTCTTGAAAGCAATCAACACATCTGTATTTTCTAGCCAATAGCTACGTAGTTTTGATTTCTTCATCACACTGGGAGATACGTAGGAGCAACATCACACTCTTGTCAAGCATACTTATCAAAAGTTTCTTTTTTTTTTCCTCTCTTTCTTAAGCATACATTTATTTCAAAATCACATTAAAAAAACAATTGATATTCATATTTAATAATAATGAGAAATAAATATATTTAAGTTAATACTAATTTTACACAATTAATTATAGGCAACCATATTTTAACGGATGTCGTGGGGTGCTAATATATTTCCTATGCATAATCGACTCCCGAACTCAAAATATAATTTCAAATACCATTTTTTTCATTTTTTATTTTATTTTAAGGGTTTCTCAACGTTTTTCCTATTTTAAAATAATCTTTGGTGGCGACTCCATTGAATTCGAGAAACACACAAAATTTTAGGCCGCGACAGCTAGCGACTCTATTGGGGACCCTTAGAGCGTCAAATCTAACATAATTAATTGTGTAAAATTTGTTAACATCTATATTTATTTCTCCTTCACATTTTGTTTTTACTTTTATGTGTTTATTGTTTATTAGTTATTTTCTTATGTACATTATATTATATATATATATATATATGTTTGAGTACTACACTAACACGTTTGCGCACACTTGAGTGAGACCTTAATACATGGTTTGAGTAAAACTTAAGATTCGTCTGAAGTTGTGTAGTGTTATCTTTTTTTACGTACATCTTATTTGGTTAGCATGAAAACTTCACCTATAGTTTCATTTCCTTTGAGAATTATTGTTACTTCTAATAGTTTACTTATTGTTGTTGATAATATTCCAAAATGGAATCCATGACTCTAGGAACCATATTCAAAATCATAGAGTCACCTTGGGAGATGGTCACTAACTAAGAAAGCTAAGAAATATTTTAAATGTAAGCAAAATCTATGTAGGTCACAATAGAAACATTTTTCTTTTCCAGACTCAAATCAACATTATCCTTTGTTGAAAAAACTAGTATTTTTTTTTTGTAAAACAAAAACATTCTTCTTTTTATGGTTCCATTTTTATCTTCCTAGAGGGACGAAATAAAAACCTCATTTTTCTTCAACTATCATTTATTTTCACATTGTGTAAATATATTCCCTTATCAATTTTTCACATTCCATAAAAATAAAAAAGGAAAAAATAAAGTGGTCATGATCAAGAGAAAATTAATTACATTTTCAATAGCATTCATGTGTGTCTCTTTGCATTACTTTTCATTTTACATCAAAACAAATGTGACATCAAATCATTCCTCATATTAGTATCATCTAAAAAAATCAAATTTGATGTGTCGTGTCACATTCTTACAATTTCTCTTTCAACATCCATAAACAGAAACAAAAAACCTCTCCCTTGCTTCCCCCTTTTGAGTTAAAAAAGTGAGACATTCTTTTTCCTTTTCAAATATTCAAGAGAAAGATCACTTCTAAATAGGAGTTTATTTGATACCTCATAACCTTGACAATACTTATGATATATAAAAATAAAAATAAAATAAAAGAGAAATAACTAAAATAGTCTATCAGTCAAATTCACAGATAAAGGAGATTGAAAAAATAAAAATAAAAATATGAAAGTAAGTGTACTACAGATTTTGGATTGATATTCCATGAGGTAAGTCTTTGATCTAAAAAAGTGTTGTCTTAATTGACCTTGGAATAATTATTTGAGCTTGATACATCATTTTTTTTCTTCATAACCCTCTTAGTTATTCACCACAATACAAGTCTCGTTTGCAATATGCTAAAATAATTCTTAAGGACTTGCACGCTCAAGATCCTTTCAAAGAAATAGAACACTTTGATAAAATTGTGGAGATCATCAGCGAGATCAAATTCTTTGTACATAAACAAATGATAATTTTCATACTTATCAATGAGGGAAATATTTCAAATGATGGACCAAAGTTGAGGCATTCAGTATTCTACTGACATAATACTCTTACTCTCTCAAAACTCATTAAAACTCCTGTAATACGAGAGAAATCTTTCAATTTGATACTCTAAAGTTGGGGGTCATGTTCTTGAGGGTGAAACTTACTACTGGTGTGGGTAGAGCACTAAAAACCAAATAGCTTACTCGTAATTTTATTAGACCATACCAGAACCTCAAACGTATTGATCGTGTGGCTTATCAAGTTACATTTCCTCCAAATTTGGCCAACCTTCAAGATGTGTTTCATGTGTTGCAGTTGGGGAAGTACATGGCAAATAGTTCTCGTGTTATCACGCTAGATGACATCCCGTTGAAGGAAAATATTTCTTTTGAAGTTCCTTCGATGATCATTGGTGACAGAAGTGTTAAGCACTTGAGGGGTACATAGATTTCAATGGTCAAAGTAATTTCACTACAAGAAAACACATATTTTGTGGCCGAAAAAAATTCACAAATTGCTAACCAAAAAACCCTTACAAATACAAAAATTCAAATCGATTGTTTTTTGTGATTGAAAATGCCCTCACAATGGACTAAAATTTAAGCAGGATTTCATGGCGGTCTAAGCCTCGACAAAATCACAACGTTGGAGCATTGTGAGGGCTTAAGCCGTCACAAAATCCTGCTAAAACTTTAGTCCATTGTGGGAGTTTTTTCAGTCACAAAATCACACTTTTATGAAGGTAAAGACCGCCACAAAGGAAGTCTTTTGTGAGGGTAAAGGCCGCCACGAATGAAACATTGACTACCTAGGCCGACACAAACAATCGTTTTTACTGCCTAGGCCGCCACAAAGACCCATTGTTCTCATATAAATATCACTCCTCCTCTCATTTTTCATTTCTACCTTCTCTCTAAATTTTATCTCCACCTCCTCTCTACAAATATTTTTTCTCCAATTTTTCTCTCTACCTCCCCTCTTGAATTTCGGTAAGTTTTTATTTTATATTTTGTTTTTTAATATTATTTTTTATTTGAAGTTATTTATTTAATGAATATTATTTAATTTTTATTTTCACAGTGGTGCTATTGTGTTTATTGAGAAGAGTTGTTAGTTATTTGTAACCTTCAAGTTAGACACTACCCGACATCAAGTTAGTATGTAATACATTTTAAATATAGATTAGTAATTTATATAATTATTATTAAAAAAAATTATATGGTTATAAAATATTTTTAGATTTAATTTTTTATTTTAGAATGTAGAATATATTATTTTTAAAAATAGGTATAATATTATTTTTAAACTTTAATATTAGTAAGATTTTGTTAAATAAAAAGTGCTATTAAAATATTTAAATTGTAAATTTTATACTAAAATTAAATTGTAGTTTGTTTTTTAAATGTTGATGAAGTGTAATTTTTTATTGTAGTTATTTTTGATATTATGATTTATTATGTTAGTTAAATAGAATTTTATTAAGAAATTGTAATTTTTTTTAGCAACAAAATAATACTTAAGAAAAAAAATTTATAATAATGATCTAATCATAAAATATGTAATATTATAAATTAAAAATATTTTAATATTATTTTTTAAAATACATAAAAAGTTCGTCATTCAAAATGTTAGTAGATTTGTCCAAAAACAATTAAAAATTATGTTGTTTACATAATATATGATAAATAAAAATTTGAAAAAAAATGTAAAACTTATTGATTTTAATGTAACTACTTTTTAGAAAACATTATTAAAAATAATGATATTAATATTTGTTGTTAGTCATTACAAAAAGTTGTAGTTGAGTTCGTACAAAAATTTATATACTTGTACCGTCTCTACTTTTTTTTTATAAAGACTTATTTTATGACAAAGTTCATTAAACATCATTTAATATTTTATTATAGTTTATATATATATATATATATATATAGTTTCTATTATGATTTATTACATTATTTGTAAATGCTCCCTTAATTGACATATAAAGTATGTCATAATTTATTATTTAGTAATTTGTAGATGTTAATAACAAAATATTACTTTTGAAAAATACAATAATTGATATATAAAATATTGATCTTATTAATGATCGTGTAAAATTTATTTAATTTTCAGAATAAATGTGGATATATATATACCATAGTAAACAACGTTTTGCTAAAAAGATTGAAGAGTCTCTCAATTTTGTGAGAGTGCAGAAAATTGTCGAAGATGAAGGAGGATGAGATGTCCATGTTGTTTATGTCGATGAGATGTCTATGTTATTTATATCGAAGACCAGTAGTGGTGTACTTGAAGATGAAATGCAATTTCAAACCATGTTATCTTCAACACAAATTAATAATATTTTTGAGAGGCTTTTGTCGTTGGATGATATTCCATCAAATAATGATGGAGGGAATGGAGCTAATGATCAGAGGAATTATTGTGATGATTGATGTATTTGAATAATATTTGCGATTTTTCTTTTTGGTTTGTATGAATATATTATTCATTATTATTTAATTATGGTGTGTTTTATTTTTGGTTTGTATGGCATAATTTATTAATTTTGGAATATTTTATTTTATTTATAAGTAATAATTTAATTAATATTAAGATTATATTTTTATTTTTATATATAATATTTATTTTAAAATTATATTAATATTAACTTTTTATATATAATATTATTTTTTAGTATTAATTTCAAATTTTATAAAATTATTTTTTTAATAAAGTCACACATTTGTGGTGGCCTATGCCCTCACAAAATTTTGTGGTGGCCTTGACCCTCACAAACGCTTACTTTTTTAAACATTTGTATCATTTGTGGTAGCTAAACCCTCATAAATTTGTGGTGGACTTTCCCGTCACAATTTTGTGAAAGTTTAAGCCTTCATAAATGGTAACAAAAAAAAAAAACTAGCTTTTGTGGCCGTTTTGGCCACCACAAACCTTTGTGACTGGCTTAATTGTTGCTGCCTAAGGCAGCCACAAATGTGTCTGTTGTGGTTGGTTTCCTTTCTTTATGAATGCTTTTGACCGCCACAAAAGCTTGATTTTCTTGTAGTGTTTGGAATTAGCAACTTGAGTCACCACTTGTAAATGAGAGGATCAGATGAAAGAATTCTACCTTATCTTTTTGCAACTATGTAGTTTCGAGGATCAGGGTCGACCCAATGTCAAACTAGCAAAGCTAGGGTTTTAAACCTCCAAAAAATTAATTAATTTTTTCATGTATATTTAGCCTTCAAAAGAATAAAAATCGTAAGTAGTACAACAAGTAAAAAGCATCACAATTATAAAATGATACAACCATTGATAAATTTAATTAAAATATATTGTATCTCGTAAAATAAGAAATATAGAAGTTAAATAAAATTATAGGAAGATATTGTTGTTAGTATTAAAAGGGCCTCTAACTTTTCTTATCAACACTTTACTTCAGAGTTTGTTTTAGGCGTCAATAAATATTGGGTCGGTCTTGAAAAGCAAAACTATTTTAATGAAGTAGGTATTGTAACATCCTTTATTTTTAATTAATTGATTTGAACTCTTAGTTTTATTTATTTTAATTATTTATTTAGTTTATTTATTTTAATTTATCAATTTGGTGCAACTATAATAAGATAATAGTTCCATGCTTAATTTTTTTTAATTTAATCATTTAATAATTTATTTTCATTATTTGATGATTTATTTTATATTGAGTGTTGGGTGATTAAATTTATTTCAAGTATGTGTTGATTTATTGACTATGTTAACTATCTAATTAAAAAGAATTATGTTAGTTTTAGGATCGGTAGTGACAAACCAATTTTGAACAAGTCAAACATTGATTGGCTTTGGACAATGCTTGACTGCCTTCAAGTATGTGTTGATTTATGATTTTTCCTTTTGAAGTTTTGAATTCATATTTTCTTGCAAACACTTTGTTAGACGATGGAGTTTTCGTGTTAGGAAAAAAGTGCTTAAGGTAAGGACTCTTTCTATACAAATTTGAGTTAAGCCATTGGTTAGGTGTTGTAGCACGAATATATGTTCTCTTTATCACTTTTTTTATAATAAAAATATTTGTGTTCACAATATCACCGTAGCTGATAATGTCTCGGATCAAAATTCAAAGCTATATAATGTTGTATCACATTTGCAATTAACCAATGTTTTTGCTCATAGTAAATAAAAGCCACACCAATACAAAATTCAAACAAGTATTCAAAACATAACTTTTTGAATACAAGGTTAAAGGGTTCATAGCCCTCGTGTGTAGTTGAGACTTGAGTTTCTCACGGTCATCGTCATTTATGCCCCCTTAAGTCACATTTTTAAAATATTAACGGTTTTATCCTTATTAAAAGATTTCTTGATATGTAGAGGAGTTTGAATGTTGTTTATAAAATATCTTTAGTCTTGATTTCCAAGCAATGTGGGACTATGTTTGTGTGTCAAAACAATATCCCATAGTTAGGGATAAAGAGTCTAACAACCATCATATGTGGCTTAGACTCTCATTTCACACATATAGTGTCATTCTTATTGCGATAAACCACATTTACCTGTGGGAATAAATTGGGTCAGACCGAGCTTTGCTTAAATAGGTCATGCCTACATAAAAAAATTAAGCTTGAGTCTGCCATATTATATGTCAAAAGCTTTATTTTAAGCATTGGTCTGTCCTTTTTAAAACTCTAGTATGACCTCACCTATTAGCTATTTTGTGTTAAGGCTTATAAAGAGTCTTTTTTAAAAAGAGAAACTAAAGAGTTTTTATTGCAATAATATGATGAGTCTTTTATTTTATTATTACTATATATATTTTATTATTGTTATACATATCGACTTACCAGGTCTAATATGTTTTTTTGATTTTGAGTTTGAGTTTAGCCTATTTAAATAAATAAGTTTTTAAAAAATTGAGTCTAACCTTTTTACTAAACTAATCATGTCGAGCCATGCTTTTAATAGGTTGGGTCAAAGGCCATTGTCCAACGGCCTGACCTATTCTCATTCCTAGCCACATTTATGAAGTATTGTCTACTTTGAAGCATTGTGTAAACTCTTACAATTTTATCCTTCGTTTTGATTTTAACTCATTAGTTTCAAAAAGAATGAATCTCAATTAATTGAGCGTTCAACCGAGTGATCAATAAAATTTGAATAAACCATCAATTTGATCATTGAACTATCAGTCTCTCTTGATTGGTCCCTAACTATTTAGTCCATTTGTCCATTTTCATGTTCCGGTGTATGTCAATTTGACCATTTTAAACTATTTAGTCATTAATTAAAAAGTACATCAATATAGCCTCTAAATTATCATAAAAATAACAATTAAATCCCTCATCTATACAGATAAATCGATTAGCATATATAAACCAAAAAACCATTTAAATTGATACACCACCAGCAATTTTTTTATATCCATGCATAATTAAAGCTATTTCTAATGCATAAACATAATGTAAACAAATAAACCAATTAAACTTTGCTTAAACCTATAGGAAAAATGAAAAAAATAATAATGAAATAGATCAGTAAGTGTTATGTAAACTAGAAGAGTTATTGAACTAGTAAACCAAAATTAATTACTCATATTGAAAACACAAAAGAAGGTTTTAAATAGAAAAGTGATATATGAAGATGAATGTTGACCTCAACAAAAATAATGGTAAAACTAATTGGTGTCTTAGTTTTGTTTGTTTTATATGGTTATTGATTGACTCCTTTAGTTGGTGAGTTAAATGGTTTGTTATTTGCTGAGTTAAATGGTTTATTGTGATACTTTTTAGATTATATTAATTTATTTTCATAGTTAAAGACAATGTTTTAAATTGCATACCACGTCACATTACGCAACTTAACAACTCTAAAGAGATAGTGATAGTTAGGAAATCAAATTAAATGGTTATTTTATAAAATTTTGTTTAAAAATATTCTAACATATTTGAACTCATTTTCATGAACAATTCATAACCACTCGATTTAGTTATGCAACGATTCATCTACAATACACTATAAGAATTCTCAACTATACAAAAAATATAATTTTGTCCTTCATAAATTTAACATTTGCAAAACTTTTATGGTCACAATTGTAAATTACTCTACCTTTATGCACATAACCCAACTTCTTCAAATTTATGTCATTTTAAAATATTTCTGATTTACACACTGCAACACTCCAACATTTCTGCAAAGCAAACAGATTTACAGAGAAGAAAATAAAACATATTCACGGAGAAGAAAATCAAAGAGATTCAAGAAGAAGAAAATTGCAAATGGAACACCATAAAGAAGGGGTTGCCACAATCTGTGATACAAGTCTGGTCAAGGTTTGTAACTTCCTCCTTCAAACCTATTCTAATTTTCAGTTCTTCCTTCTATGAGTGTTGTTTCCTATAATTGCAACTAAACTTCCCTTTCGTTCAATTTCAATGGCTGTTGTTTATATTTGGAACTAGAAAATATATATAATATTAGTATTTAGTATAATATATCCAAATCATGAAAGAAAGAGAACGGCGTGTTTTCGAGATTCACGCGGTGGTGGTGGTTTCCGTGAACAGTTACAGTTGAGAAAGAATCCGAGAAGAAAGAGCGAGAGGTGCTAGGGAATATGGAGATGGCATGATAAAAATCGTATTTGAGTAGATCGAAAGAGTATTATTATGTTCCCTTTTTGCAATTGTACTGTACTAGAAAATGGACCAATTTGGGTTATTCAAGTGACAAATAGTGTTTTGTGATGAGAATGAAAAAGCAGAAGCCACCACGTTGTTTCTCGAATCTTCCAATGCATTTCTTCAACTCACACAACATTAACATATTGCTTCTCTTCTACCACCGCTGGAAATAGAATTCCCTTATTTGTTTTATTTTATGATTAATAAATTCAAATTTTATTTGCGATGTCGCAACCAATATTCTTCCTTATTCAAATTGCTCCTTTTGGGATGGGATATATCACATTCAGGTTTTCTTTCATTCTTATTTAACTGCTTTTATTCTTACTGCTTGGACTATGGTGTATTATTTTTTTATTTTTTTTATGGTCTATTAGGTATGAACTTTGTGTTATGTTGCAATTCAATTATATCACTATATATCATTTATCTTAGTTTTCCTTCATTCATTTCTTAATTTAGGATCAATAATATGCATCACCACTATTTTAAAAACTCACTTCATATCACCTCTAATTGTCGAAATCATCTTCACAACAAAGGGAACCGACTTAGTAACAAGCACTCTTATGGATATCTATGGGAGTTAGGGTTTTGGAGGGTTTAAGAAGAGAAGATTTTAGAGGAATAAGTTTATATTGATTATACTATTTGATATTTTTTAAAAAAAAAAAATTGAAACAATGACATGATTGATGATTATATATTTCAATTACCTTTTTAATCAATTTTAGAACAAATTTATAATTTTTTTTAAGGGTAAATAAATACTTTGGTCCCTAAATATATGGGGTGTTGTCATACAGTAGAATGTGGATGTATTAAATTGCAAAAATATACCTAAATTCTATGTCTTTTAGTTAGTCATCTTGATACTGAAACGCGTCTTTAGTTAGTTAGTTTAATCTTTAAATGTGCTAAAAAGAAGTGCAAGTAAAACATAATCATTATCTATATAATCTCATATCAATATGAGAAAATGACATGCTATCAAAATTATAACATTGTCCACTTAAAAAATATGATTATTTTATTTTATTCATATAATATTATTGGTTAGTATTTTGGTTTTTTTATATCTATTTTTAAATAAATAAATAAACTATTTCCTAAAAACATTATTTCTTAGTTCTTTAAATTATTCTTGAAATCAGAGGCAACATAACCAAATCCAGTAATCTCTTCGGTTGACATGGCAGAACGAAACGTCTTAAAATTGTTGGATTTTGAGTTTCAAAAACTATTTAAAATTCACAATTTATGCCACCGAAGATATTACTGGGTTGAGTCGCGGACTAGGTCGCTCTCTTTAAGACGTTTCGCGGCATTGCCCAAATTGTGCAAGACAGACTATCAACCACGAAGTCCCCAGAATAAAACAGCCCAGATTCACTGTATCGGAGTTCCACTGCACCGTAGAAAACCGTTCTAGAATTACACCCTCAATATGGTAGTTAAAGCCACTCTCAATATGACAATTAAAGTCACTCTCAATATGGTCCTAT
>NC_021165.2:48697598-48718414 GCF_000331145.2 Cicer arietinum
GGCATAATAACCGCTCTAAAACCGAAGGGACTGCGGCATAATAACCGCTCTAAAACCGAAGGGACTGCGGCATAATAACCGCTCTAAAACCGAAGGGACTGCGGCATAATAACCGCTCTAAAACCGAAGGGACTGCGGCATAATAACCGCTCTAAAACCGAAGGGACTGCGGCATAATAACCGCTCTAAAACCGAAGGGACAGAAAGAAAGGGGAGAAGTGGCTCGAAAATTAGGCGAGCAGAATATAAGAGGGAGAAAAGAGAAAGTTGGGAAAAACATCCAACTTTGGTGTGCTTTTCACAATAGCTTGAAACTCATTATATAGTGATGGAAGCAAAGTCACATATGTTTTCTAAACAATGTGGGATTTAGTATGTATAGAATTGAAACAACACAAAATATGATAGATTATCAAAGTGGGATTTCAAAAAATATTCTTTCCAATATGGGACTTGAATTTTAAAAAACATGTTTCTTTCCACTTAAATTTACACAAAATATTTCTTTCCAATGTGGGACTTCAACACATTTTTAAATTCACACTATAACATACTTATGTTCCAACACAAACTGAAATCCCACCGACTCATTACCGTTTTGTGTCTTTTAGCACCATTTTAAATGGACAGAACCCTCCTAACAACTTAATTCGTAATATTATCATTACTTTTTTTATCTTTTTTTAATTGAATAATATATATGTGTTTTTATATTTTTCGTGTTTCAATGGATAACTTATCTTTTTTATTTATAGATATTATTGGGGTAGTGGATGAGGTCATTTCTTCAACTTCAACATCATCAACCAAAAAAACTTGTGTCACCGTCAAAATTAAAGATCTCATGTAACAACAATATTTACATTTAATTAATATACTATACAAAGCATGTTTCAAATGATATTATTCATTTGATCAGCAGAAACATCCTTACTTGCTCCCTATGGGAGGCTTATGGTACACAATTCTTCAATTATGTTAATGCTCACCCCAATTCTGGTACCATCATTATAATCTTCCACCATGCACGAGTCAAGCCTCCAGAAGGTATTATTTATTCAATACAAGTACTAATTGTTTAATGAAAGATTTCATTTGTTACAATTTACTTAAATGTAGTCGTTAATTAATTAGTTCTATATGGCAGGAAACAACGAGCACACAATCACTAATGCATGGAGTGGAACTAAACTTCTTATCAATGAAAACACACACCAAATTAAGGAATTTAGAAATCAGTAAGTTGACCAACTCTTTACAAATGTCTTCCAAATGTTGCAGTTATGATTTAGCCTGATTAGAGGTCAAGCAGTTTTAATGATGTCAACCACTCATCTTCAGTTAGCAGTTTTGTTTATAAGTAATCTTTTTTCTATTAAGTTGTCAATTTTCAATGATTGCGGGTTACCTGCAATAGATGATATAGATAACTACATTCAGGGAAGCCAACTACAAACTCAGATCGCATCTTCATCTCAATACACTTCACAAGAGAAGTTTACGTACAATGCTCAAGCTAAAACTCTTCGTCAAATCAAGGCTATTGGACACGTAACAATAATTTCATAACACTATTTTTGTGTAGATATATACATTATTTAATTGTTCTAATTTTTTTAATTACAACATAGTTTTTAGGAAACGATTTGTGTCACTGTGGCAACTCTGTCAAAGGTTGCTAAACAAATTCGGTTGATTTTATCTTGGTTGCACTAATTGCACAGTCAAAGCTAAAGAATGGATTACAAATTATCAATGTAAATATGATGTTCAGGTTGACGAAGCAATTTCAAGGTACATCAAACTTTAATAGATGGTATTTTTTATATTTTAGAAGTATGTAATTTCATTTGTTCTTCATAATTCAAAATATATTGTCCGATCAAAGTAAAACTAAATGGTTACAATTTTCTAACTTATATGCATATGGAATAAAGTAGAAACAATTTGTATATTATTAAGGGTTAGTGTTACTATTGAAAGGTTTTCTCTTAATTGTCGTATAAGGATACGAATTTGTTCGCAAACTAAAAGCAAATAGCTCATAAGAGTAGTTCAATATTAGAGTCCTTATATCAAACATTTATTGGTATCAATACTAACAACATAAACCAGATACAAAATGATCATTTAAGTTTTCCACGAAAATTTCTTTTGTAACTTCCTTATGTGGGACCAGGATTGTACTTCACTACCTGGTCAAACACCAAAGTTTGCACAAGATATATTTACGATATTGAAAATGAGATCCAAAACAGAATCCAAGGATTCAGGTAAACTTATCATCTATAAGTATTATGTTAGCATTTTTAATATACATTTTATCAATTATATTATGTTCCGTAAGTTTCTATAGCAACAAATAAACACAAATTTTAGTATACAATTTCATATAGTTATCAGACATTCATTAATTAATAATAATAATAATAATAATAATAATAATAATAATAATAATAATAATAATAGAGAGAGAGAAATGTCATGCTAATTTATAATTTGTTTAATCTAAAATATCAATATATTAGGGATTTTTAAATCATATGCCTTAATCTAAAATATCAATTTTTGATCTATAATTTGTCCAATCACATTTTTCAATACTATCTTAGAAGCACTAACAATTTCATATTATAAATTATGAATATATAGGAACAACAATATTGATCAATAGACAGTTCAAGAGCTTAGTAACATGCTTTACCAATACAACATACATGTTCAATCATTTAAAATGGCAAGAGTACAATTGCAAGATAATCAAGTGCATGATTTGAAACTACGCTTGATTTCTGAAAGATCATCTTATGGAAGATTGTATAACCAACCAACTGTGTCTGAAGTGGCTGCACTAATAGTTGGTGATGTGGATATAGGTTCAAAAAGATATATTATAATGGAGACACAAAATGGTAAACTAAAAAGGATTGACGAGTTACATCCAAGTTATTTACCATATCAATATACTTTGCTATTCCCTTATGGTAAAGATGGTTATAGATCAAAAATTGCTCATAGAGAGACAATGGGAATCAAGAGTGCTAAGCGAAATCAACTTACAATAGGAGAATGGCTTGCATATAGAATTATGTCAAGAGATCATGAAGCACAAACAATAATTAGATCAAGAAGATTACCCCAACAATTCTTGGTTGATGGATTCACAATGATGGAAGGACAAAACCTCAAGTGGTTGAGAAACAACCAATCAAAATTGCGGGTTGAAAAATATCGCAGTTTGAATGATAAACAGGGAAACAACCAAGTTCAAGGTTCAAATAGGGGTAAGAGAGTTGTATTACCAGCAACATATGTCGGTAGTCGTCGTTACATGGATAACTTATACTTTGACGCTATGACTATTTGTAGCTATGTTGAATTTCCTGACATTTTTATTACATTTACATGTAATCCTAATTGGCCAGAAGTCCAACGATTGTTGGCATCAAATCATTTAAAAGCTACTGATCGTTCAGACATAATTACAAGGATATTTAAAATGAAGTTTGACGAGCTACTAGCAGATTTGACAAAGAAAAAAGTTATTGGCAAAATACTTGCATGTAAGTAATCTTCTTAATATTTATAAATAATTTATATGTTGTAAACTTATATGCTCATCATGTGATAAATGGAAAATTTACCTTTGTAGATATGTACACCATTGAATTTCAAAAGCGAGGTTTGCCACATGCCCATATCTTGATATTTCTTCATCCATCAACAAAATACCCAACACCAGATGATATTGACAAAATAATTTCAGCTTAAATTCCGGACCATATCGGTGATCCAGAATTGTACAATTTGGTCAAATCACACATGATATATGGACCATGTGGTTTATCAAACCAAAAAGCATCGTGCACAAAAGATAGAAAACGTACAAAGTTCTTTTCCAAAAAGTACCAAGATAGAACAATTGTTGATTAAGATGGACTTTCAGTGTATAAAAGAAGTCATAATACACGAACAGTTGAGAAGAATGGCATCCATCTAGATAATCGGTTTATTGTCCCATACAACCAAGGTTTGCTTCGTAAGTATCAAGCTCACATCAACACGAAATGGTGTAATCAAAGTACATCAATCAAATACTTATTTAAGTACATCAACAAAGGTTGTGATAGAATAACTGTAACAATAGTGTCAAATGAATCATCACCCAGAGAATTAGAAGTTGATGTGATTAAACAATATCTTGATTGTAAATATGTGTCACCTAGTAAAGCGTGTTAGAGAATCGTAGCTTTCCCAATACATGGACGAAAACCGTCTGTTGAAAGATTGTATTTCCACTTACAAGGTGAACACTCAATTTATTATCATGATTATGAAAATATTAATAATGTTTTTTAAAAACCATCAATTACAGAATCCATGTTTACCTCATGGATGGAAGCAAATAAGGTATATCCTCAAGCTATAGAATTAACTTACAGCAAATTTGTGTCCAAGTTTGTATATGTTAAAAGTAAAAGATGTTGGAAACCACATACTAAAGGGTATACAGTTGGAAGACTTATATGGGTTCCACCATGTACAAGAGAGTTATATTATTTGAGAATGATGCTCATTCATGTCAAAGGCCCACAAAGTTATGAAGAAATAAAGATATTTTTTAATTTTATTTATGATAGCTTTCATGATGTATGTTTTGCAATGGGGTTGCTTGGAGATGATAAAGAATACATTAAAGCTATCAAAGAGGCACATAAATGGGGATCTGGATATTTCTTGCGGAAACTTTTTGTCACCATGCTCTTGGCAAGTACTATGAATCGACCAGCTCATGTGTGGAATAAGAGTTGGCATTGGTTAGCAGATGAAATTTTATATGAGCAAAGAAGGATCTCAAACAGCAAAGGTATATAACTAATTATCCGATTACTATATTTTATTATGATAATATTACTCCAACTACAATAGTGGTCAATTGTTGTTTGCTGATACCAAATTATATTAGGAATATTGTCTTAAAATTATCATACTAGAAACATATTCGATTTGCTGCACAAACTAAATGTTTTTTTTATTGAATTCATTTATTTGTTTTTATATGTTACCTTACAAAATAATTTATTATTCCCAATTCATTCCAAACAAAAAATATATACGCATCATCATATCACATTTAATTAGCTTTATCGATATCAAGATAAAATACATCTCATGCTATTACTCCATCTACAATAGAATTAAAAAATTTTATGTTATAAAATTTGATGCAAAATGATGAGGAGATTCAAAATTTAACCCTCGTGCAAATTGAGAAACATTTGCAAGATAACAGAAAAAAGCTTAAAGGAATACAAGCCAATGTCATATCCAAAAGGATATGTGATGACACAATTGGGGAATAGACTTATTTATGAAGAACATAACTACAATGTAGCAGAACAACTTCAAGAGTTTCAAATTTTGTATGCAACGCTTACAGGTTAGTTGACAATTGTTCTCAAATAAATTTGAATATGATTTTTATTCAATATTTTAAATTTTATTATATTGGTTAAAAATAGATGAGCAAATTGTGATCTTCCTTAAAATCATGAAAGTTGTGGAGGAGCAAAAGGGGGGAGTATTTTTTCTTTACGACTACGGTGGCACAAGAAAAACATTTATATGGTGAACGTTGGCTTCAAAAATACGTTCAGGAAAGCAAATTGTGTTGACAGTGGCTTCAAGTGGAATAGCATCACTATTGCTACCAAGTGGCAGAACATCACATTCAAAGTTTAAAATTCATGTTCCTACACTAGAGTCGTCTACATGTAATATAGACAAATGTAGTGATCATGCAAAATTACTAAAGGCAACCAAATTAATCATATGAGATGAAGCGCCTATGGCTCATAGGTTTTGTTTTGAGACACTTGATAAAACATTGAAAGATATCATGAGTGAAACTAAGTTCAAAAATACTATCTTTGGAGGCAAGGTTGTAGTATTTGGTGGAGATTTTAGGCAAATTTTACAGGTTATCCCAAGAGGAAGCCGGTCAGATATTGTTAATGCAACAATTAACTCTTCCTATATTTGGGATAATTGTCAAGTGTTAAGACTCACGAAAAACATGCGTTTATTGCCAGCAATGCAAAGAGAAAATATTGATGAACTTAAATAATTTCCAAAATGGATCTTAAAATTAGGAGATGGGAAGCTTTCAGAGCCTAATGACGGTCATGCATAGATTCAAATACCACCAAAGTTGACAATCACTAACTTCAAAGATCCACTTCAAGCAATCGTTCAAAGCACATATCCAAATTTAATCCAAAATTACAAGAATTAAGATTTTTTGCAATGTAGAGCAATTTTGGCATCAACAATATAGATTGTTGATTCAATAAATGAATATGTGATGAGCTTAATACCAAGTATTATTATTATTATTATTATTATTATTATTATTATTATTATTATTATTATTATTATTATTATTATTATTATTATTATTATTAAACATTTATTTATATAATTATAGCTATTGAATTATGTGTATATCCAATTAATATCATTGCTTTTTTGCACTAATTATAGGAGAAGAAAATGAGTATTTAAGTTCAGATTATGTTGATCGTTCATAAATTCATGGAAATGAATCTTTTGATATCCTTACACCTGAATTTTTGAGCACATTAACTACCTCGGGCCTTCCAAACCACAAAATAAAACTAAAAGTTGGAACTCCAATCATGCTTTTGCGAAATCTTGATCAATCTGAATGTTTGTGTAATGGAACAAGACTTATTGTTACAAGGCTTGCAAATCATGTGCTCGAAGCAAAGATAATTTCAGGAAAAAATATTGGGAACTTGATATATATCCCACGAATGTCTATGTCACCTTCTCAATCACTTTGGCCTTTCAAGCTAATTAGGAGACAATTTTCCATAGTTGTTTCCTATGGTATGACAATCAACAAATCACAAGGACAATCATTGGACTACATCAGGATATACATGCCAAAGCCACTCTTTAGTCATGGTCAGTTATATATAGCTATTTCAAGAGTTAAAAGCAAGAATGGGTTGAAGATCTTAATACATGACAAATATAAGCAGGCATCATATACAACAAACAATGTTGTATACAAAGAGATTTTTCAATCTCTTTGATTTGTAAGTATATTATTTTCTTTAATTATTCCATATGCAGACTTAAAAAAAAATACAACTATAGACATTGAAAACATCTAAATGATCAACATAACCTATAAATTTAGATCATCACTCGGTTAATCAACTTTTCAATCAGTTAAAAGTTGTTGCTCAATTATTTTTGTAATTCAATATTGTACTTTAGACTAATCTATTGAGTATTCCATCATGGATATGCCACATTCACTACAAGAAATTTTGAGTTTTGCGACAGATGGATTGCGACGGGTGTCAAAAAACCGTCGCAGCTCTCTCTTTGCGACACTTCCTACGACGGTGCTAAACAAGAGGCGCTAGTTTTTTTCCAATCTCGCGTCCCATTTTTTGCAAGTCCCGCTCTCTAAAATTCTTCTTATATCTCTGTGACCCTTTTCTCCCAAAACCAAAAGCCCCTTTCTCCCAAATTTGTTTCCTTCAAATTTTCCAAACCCCTTGATCTCCATATGTGGAAGTTTGATCTCTCCATATCTGGAATTGAAGCAATTTCTCTTCTCTGCGGTAAGCTTCATGACATTTATCTTTTATGCGATCGAATGCTTGGTGTTGGTTGATAGTGAATCTCATTAGCTGAGCATTTTATTTGTGTTCTTGTTTACAATATGATTTTCTTCATTACAAAGGGTTTGCGACACCTAACTTACAAGAAATTTTCTTCAAAACCGTGATTTCCAAAGTCTCGGCGTTCTGATTTGCTTCCCTCAAATCTCTCAAATCCCTAAAACCTCAATCTCCCCCAAATATCCTTGCTCTCACAATTTCACTTTTATCTCTTATTAGCTTTCCATTCGATCTTCGTATGTTGCAACCTATGGTACGATTTCCTTTTTGTTGTTAGGGTTTTGATTACACTGTTTTAAGGGTGCTGATTTTTTGCTTTAAATGTCATTTCTGTGAAACAGGAGGAGAACGGTCGCATGTAGTGTTACCGAACGAAGAGGTACTTTCAGTTTTCTATGTATTGTATCTATTTCAAATTATTTTCTGATATTTATATTCTATTCCATTTATGTTCTCTTTTCTACGATTTGGTATTTTCATTTGCATTCACTTATCAATTTGTGTTCTCTTCTAAACACACTGATCACTATGGATAATAGGTGAGCTTACAAGTTATGTTAGCTAAGATTAGAGATACAAACTTATATACAATCCCAAATTTTAACCAAGCATATTAGTTTTACAACCTATCATTTTGCCCATGTTTAGAATATGTTAGTGTATGGGTTAGTTTTGTATACACTGATAATGATGAGTTGATGTTTCAAGTGTTTAAAGTTATGATCATGAAACAATTTGCAACCTATCATGTCTCTGTTTAATGGTTATTCCATTTGTGAAGTTGGCAAGGATGCAACTAGTATTGCTGGTACTTTTTCTTTCTCTATATGTCATGGATATTTTTATCACATGGATACAACTGGTATTGCTGATACTTTTTCTTTCCCCAATGTAAGTTTCATAAATTAATTTTTTTAAAATAAAAAAATTGAGCATATAAGAATTTGATGTTTATCCTTTGACTATTAACTCTTTATTCTGTTGTGAACAATAGACCCACATTTAGGATAATTATCATAAATGGGTCAACATAAATGTTCTCAAGATTGCCATATATTTATTCTCTATTGAACTGCTTGTGATTTGGAACACCTTTTATATCACCTAATAATGTGTTGGTTACAACTGTTAATTCAATTGAAGCAGCTTTTCAGTTTGTGTACATTGTTCTGTTCTTAGTGTATGCTGAGAAAGCAAGAAAGGTTGGTTAATTTATTGATACTATGAAAATTTATAACAAATTTTACATAAAACATAGGTTTGCTAATTGTTACTGATATGTGTTATTGTGTACTGTCATTTGATAGGTGAGAATGTTTGGATTATTGCTGGCAGTTTTGGGAATATTTGGTATCATACTAGTTGGGAGTTTGAAAATAACCTATAGTTCCATGCGCCGAATGTTTGTTGGATTCTTGAGTTGTGCTTATCTGATTTCAATGTTTGCCTCTCCATTGTTTATAATCGTAAGTTTTACACTTCCTAGATATATCAATGTAATACTGAGTTTTACTAGTTTTCAAGTTTAGTGAAATTATTTATCTATATAATTTCACAGAAATTGGTCATTCGCACGAAGAGTCTCAAGTTTATGCCATTTTGTCTTTCGCTTTCCACATTCCTAATAAGCGCCTCGTTCCTTCTTTATGGGTTGCTCAGTGATGATGCTTTCTTTTATGTAAGAGTCTTTTTTTAACTCATTTTTTTTCTGTTTCTTTCTGAAATATTCATTTTAGTTTCGGAACTCAGATGTTTATTTTGTTGGCTTATATTTGTATACCTACATTTGTGTTTGATATTTTAGGTACCAAATGAGATAGGTACTGTTTTGGCAATCATACAATTGGTATTGTACTTCTATTACAAGAGTTCATCTAGTAATGAATCTAGAGACACCTTGATAATGTCATGTGGATAATCTGCATTGCTGAGATCTGACAAAAGGAAAGATGAACACAAATTTTATGATTAATACAACACTAATTTGGATTACTGATGAGAAGCATTGATGATTAATACAACACTAGTAGACACAACATAACTAGAGCTAAAGTTCAATGGCATTGAGATGAATGAAAGTGATAAGGCTTTACTCTAAGGTCTCTTAGGTTTGTAATATGAGCCTATTATTGTGTTTTTTTGCCTTTACTTGAATTGCTAGTTGAACTTGTGTGGTAGGTAAAGTTGTGAAAATTGATTAAAAAAAAAGGTAATTTGTTCTAAAGGTTGGTAGTCTTTTTTTTTTTTTTTTATTGTAGTCTAAGTTACAAACTCTCATATCTTTCTCGATCTTGATTCGATTTCATTCGTGAATTTTTTTCTTGCAATGTTTTAAATTTCAGGAATTTTTCATAGTTAGATTCACTGATTTTGGATCTCATTTGAGTGTTGTTGTTCATTTTCACTTGGTAAGTTTTCAATCTCGTGACCTACATATTGTTAATTTGTTAGTGGTTGTTGCTTTTAGGTTTTAGTTCCCTTTTACAATGAATTTCATTGATTGTTGTGATATTGGATATCAAGAAATCATATGAATCCTATCAATAATTTCAGCTTCGATTTTGGTTCTTCAAATATTTCAGCCTTAGAAGAGTTCATTTCCTTCTAATTGTCTTCTCCTACACTATACTATCATGTAGTCATTCAATTCAATTTTGAACTATTGTTTACCAAATGTACCGTTGGTCCTAAACAACACCAGTGTTCCTAAAGGACCTTTGATTACATTAGACCTACTTTCCCTTTTCATAATACTAAATTTTTAGTTTTAGATTTTACATGAAAATTGAATTTTATATTTATGTTTATATGTCTATGCATGTCCTTTGTTAAGTGGACTACTTTCTTCAAAAGACACCACCTTATTATAGAATGCTGAAAAAAAAAGGATAACATTAGGCGTTAAAAATGTACGACAAGAAATCTGTTTTTTGTCAGGCGTAAGACAGATACAATGGTAACTATTCTTTTGTTGCGTTGTCATTTGTTTTCTATTGTTTAGTTTTTTATGTCATTTGTTATCATTGCAGGAGAAGGCTAATAAAAATGCGGCAAATAGAGAAAAGCTAGCGATCCTTCATACATTAGGCTCTAAGACGCTTGCAAGGAAGAGGGATGAGTTGGTAGGATTCACTTAATCTACTATTGATTGCATACTTAATTGAACATGTACTTATTACATGTGCTTACTTGTAGGAACTGAGAGATGTAGGGGTGAAATGTATTCAATTTGTCATAAAAAGTTTGATGAGTCATTTTTCAATGACAAAGCCAAAGAAAAATATGTAAGTGTAAATAATAGAAGTGTTATGTAATTGTAACTATTTGTTATTAACCACCTTATAAATCAAAGATGCAACTGTTAGTTTTGGTAATAGTGAGTTGCAAAGCTATAAAATTATTTATTTGTTTGGTAATAATGAGTTGCAAAGTTAGACATTTCTGTTACAGAGAGGAATTTAGTTTGTTTTATCTGTTCGCGCAGGAACAATTGCAAGCTAAAATTGGGAAGACTCCTTCTCCAAATGAAGCATTTGTTAATGTGTTTGGAAAAGAACATCCTGAATATGTTCGTTGTATAGGACTTGGAATAACACCGTCACAAATTACTACATCTACTTCTCACTCTGTAAGATCAATGTCTTCCTCTGAAGCTAATGAAAAGATGGAGAAAATTCAAGCTGAAATTGATAGGCTTAAGAAAAGGGATTCTTAAGTTGATATGTTGAAGGAGCAAATTGCTTTCTTGTTGCAAATGCAAAATTCTAGAGACAAACAGGTAAAATTGTTTTCATAGCAAACCTATTTAAAAAATCTTGTGAGAACTGTTTGTCTTTGATTAAAAATATCAATTGTGTAAAGATTTCTTATAGCTATAAGAGAAATTTAGTTAATTAGTTTTGACAATATTTATCAATATTCATTGAGGTTAATATATACTTTTTTTTTCTTCAGGCAATGGAAATAGAATCGCCAATAGATGGTATATGTTCATCTTAGTCCAGCCACCAACCTGATGATCGTGTAACAACATCATTAGGGACTAATTAGATATTTGAATGAACTTCTAAGTTTGATGGAGTTGTTTTATATTTTTAGCTACTCCACTAATGTTTTGAATATTTAAACTACTTTATTTATTGTTTTAGTTAACTTCAATGTATGAATTGGTATTATTTCTTTTGAAAAAATTATATAAATTGGATTTAGGTACAATAGTTATTAATTATGTATTTAAATTATGTGGATGGTATTTATGAATATTTTTTATTTTAATTGATTAAAAATAGGAAAAATTGTATCATATATATTTTTTTTACATTATTAGGTTTGCGACGGTTCAAACTGCCTCAAAATAAATATAGCGACGGTTGATAACTGTCGTAACTGTTTAGAAATAAATAAGTTTGACTGTGTTTTAGCGACGGTTGTAACTGTCGCAAACTGTATTTAGAGGCGGTTAGGAACCGTCGCAAACTTTGCAGACAGTTGGAATGACGGTTTTGTGAACCGTCGCAAACTGGCCTCGCGACGCACGAATCTGCGACAGTTGCAGAACCGTCGCAAACATCAAACTGCAGTGGTTACAACCGCCGCAAACCCCCTTTTTAACCGCCACAAAACGTTTTGTTTTTTTCTTGTAGTGATTAATGTTTTACCATAATATACATAAATCTAATTTGACAAATATCTTTAGTTTTATAGTAAATAATATAATTAGTAATTTGGATTATTTTTTTGTCGATTTTTGCAATAGAAATACAATTTTCAATCATTATTATTTTGTTGAGATAGATCATCAACTAACACTGAACATGTTATAGAAAGAATATATTATAGAAAATGTAGTCGAACCATTAAAAGTTAAAGTATGTTGTTAACTTTATTTCTCACATTTTGTTATCTTATCAAACAATCAAAATACAATTGAAATTACATCATAAGATCATATTAATTAACATGCAGATTATGTTACAGGGCTTTGGTGCAGATTATCACCCTTGATGCGAAAAAATACAAGAAATGAAGTTGTCTTTCAACATTACAAAAGTCATTGATGATACATAACTAATTTAACATCAAAATCCAACCTACAATGATTGATAATGTATGGATAACATTTCTACGGTAGATTTCTTTACATGTAAAACATATTTTAGTAAAATATGATTTATTATTATATGTCTTAATCAATGACATTCAAATGCTATTATTAAGATGGTTTCATTGTAACTTGTATGTCTATTGTCTTGAAAAATTGCTTTCTACAAATCAATATTATTTGGATACTCCATAACAACCACAATACTATCACCGATAAATCGAAATTTTAATTTTCACAACCACAACCATATCATAAATTATTTTGTTGTTATGTTAATAACTTTAAATATAGATAATATATTAATTTGGTAATTCTCGAATACGATAATTAACTTCATTTATTTTGTTCTATTTATTATAAAAATACTTAATTAAATAAAAATATATAAACGACGCACCAATCCGTGCGATATTACATATTTTACTAGTTTTAATATAAAAGATAAGTTTCCTTTGAGATAACAGTTTTTTTTATGCAAAAAGAGACAAAATAAAAAGATAATTTATTAATATATAAAAATTGAAGAAAAAAATTAGTCATGTATTATTGTTCAATACTGGGAGCCGTAATGAAAAGAGAACCAAAGAGGAAGTAATTGAGCAGTAAGAGAAGAAGCGGCTAAGCAGAGTAAGAAGAAGAAATGATAATGAGTTGTGTTGGTTTCGCACCAACTCTATCATCATCATCGTTTTGTTCTGAGGCTAAGTTGCGGCAACACCAACACCAACTTCAACCATCTTCGCTTTCCTTTTCATCTTCATTTCCCTCTCTTCCCATCTCAACAACCACTCTCTCCCCCTCAACAACAAACCCCCCCAATCCCAACGTACGTAGGCACTTTCCCTTTCTTTCTCTTTACTTATTATTATTATTATTGTTGTTGTTGTTGCGTTTGCTTCTCCAATTCAATTTTTATTTATGGAATTATTGGTCTTCTCTTCAACAGTTATAAATAGCACAATTTATCTTCTTTTTTCTTTTTTTTTTACTTCTCACATTGTTAGGGTTTATTATTTTTGAAAATTAAAATAGATTCTAGATTTACCTTTGTGGTCATACTGTATTAGATGATTCAGTGAATGTATTCGGTTACACGTTTGAAAAGTAAGGAATTGCATCATGAGAGAAATTGATGGAAGGAATTTTGATTTATTTTTATTGAGATAGTTCTTTACATTCATTGTTTGATATATATGTAGGAAAAAAGAAGTCAATTATGCAATATTTTCAGCATACTTTATTTTATTTGTTGAAATTCACATGCATCCTAACTCATTCAAGATAGCGGAATCTATTTGAATTTCAAGTAATAGAAGAAAATTGGGGTGCTCCTTGTATGTAGGATAACTAACTAATTAACTTGTTTCTCTCATAAAGATTAATAGATGCTAGAGTGATAACATGTTTATACCTAATAATAATAACAGCTGATATATATACTCAGCAAATGATAAGAATGGGAGGGGAAAGCGGGAATGATCATATGCGAACTAACTAACTTGGATAGGAAGTTTGTTAGGAGAGTTTCTCTTTGGCAGTGTTGTCAAATAGCCGCTATAGCAGCGCCATAGCGCTATAACATATTGGAATTTGAACAAATTGATGTTGCTTTGCGATACGCTATTTAGTACAAACCGCTATTGCGCTCTAGCGCGGAATTTGAACAAACCGCTATTTTCAGGATGTGCAATTGACAACACTGCTCCCTGGTAGGAATCTTGTTCATTTCTGTTTCATCATTGTAGGATACTGGATTTGGGTTGGAGCCCAATTGATGTATTGAATATGGGTAATTGGGTAGTAGTGATGTGGCAGTAGATTTGTCATTGTATAGGAGGTGGAAGGTTATAAGAGGGGGAGGAGAGAGGAGTAAGGATAGAGAGGTGTTAGGAAGTTTGTTAGGTGAGTTTCTCTCTGGTAGGAATGATTAAATATGGATATTTTGGATGTTGACACTTGACATGAATTATAAATATTGTGGCCCAATTTGGATAAGCTTAAAGGAGTTCTTCAACTGAAATGAGTATTTATTGTTTAATTCTTGGAAAAACATTTGAAGTTTTAATGAAGATAAAGTGCTTTTGAAAAAAAGCTGATTTCAACTTATGTCAATGAGGGAGATATTTATTTGAATACTCATATGATTATTGCAAGATCAAATATTCAATTATTTCTTGTCTATTATCACTTCTGTAAAAGTTTATTTAAACTATCTCTTTGTAGAAAACTGTTCCATTACTAAATAATGCTTGCTTCTCTTGTGCTGACTTGAATGAAGAAAGTAATTCAGTTTAACATCTGTAGGGTTCTTTCATTCGAGCTGCCTGGACCCGAAGATCTCGAGGTGAAGCTGAAAAGAGACCCAGCAGGAAATCATGGAAGCGGAGAACTGATATGTACATGAGACCATTTTTATTAGATGTTTTCTTTTCAAAAAGATTTGTTCACGCAAAAGTGACACACCGAGGAACAAGCAAAGTGATATGTGTTGCTACCACAAACGCCAAGGATCTTCGAAACTCTCTTCCTTCCTTGACTGATCCTGAAGCTTGTAGAGTAGTTGGAAGGCTTATTGCAGAGCGATCAAAGGAAGCTGATATATATGCAATGGCATACGAACCGAGAAAAAATGAAAGGATTGAAGGTAGACTAGGAATCATTCTTGATACTGTTAAAGAAAACGGGATTGTTTTCGTTTGAGCCCATCCTTATCGACTTGGGTTGTTTTTGGTGTAGCCTACTTGTATGGATTGTTATGTTATTACAAATTTTATTGAAATGTTTAATGCATCTTCTTGGCATTAATTTGCTCCTTGATGAATTATATTCCTGTGGTTTTATGTTGAGTTTTCTTGGTGGCACATTTGAGAAGGTCAAGTTTCCTCATTTTCAAGTTTTATCAGTCCTCCAAGATATCCATTCTACCCATTTTTGTGAATGAAACAAAAGAAAAACTACAATTGAATAATTAAAACAAATGTATTTTGCATTTTGTTGGAGAAAAATGGATGAGTGTTAAGGTAACAGGAGAACTCAGGTACATTTTGGTATATTAATGTTGGAGAACTCAGATGATATAGTTTTCTTTTTAGCATAAAAATTTATTAAAAATAAAAAATAAATAAAAATGGGGGATATAAACTTAATCCGAAAAAAAGTGCAAAAACTGTTTCTTAAATTATGTAATTTTTTTTTCGGTTAAATAGAAATTATATAATATAAATTTTTTCTGTATATTTTTTTTTCTTAAAAATTACCTCCTTAAAAGGCTATCACTAGCATTAAAAAATATAATTTAGTTTGACTTTGTTAAAAATAAAAAAACTGTAACTACCGTAGTTATTGTTCTTTTTGTAACTACTTCACTAACCTTATCAATCTTTTGTAATTAGGTTGTTAAAATAAATTTTTTTCAAATGAATCTATGAAGTTTTAAAAATTTAGATAAACTATTTAAAATTTTAAAAACTCAATTAATTAGTACGAAATAGTTTGGTGAACTAATGACACGTTGAATGAATTTTAAGCAGAAGTTTTGAATTTGATCCCAATAACTAACAACATTTAACTTACTAACATTTTGTCAACAGTAAATATAAGTTAATTATCCAATTACAAATTGGATTTCAATTGTAAAAATCATTAAAAAAATTCATATTGTTTCATAAGCTTCAGATTATCTCAAAATATTATTTATTGAGAATTTCTTCTCCAATGTTCTCAAAAGTTTTTGAATTATATTCAAATTAATTAATCTAACTGTTTAATTTAGAGACTTTTAATACTACATAAATATTTAGATTAACCGATCTGAAGCCCAAAAACAACCTAAAAGGAGAAAATAATATATTTTTTTAATTAGTGGAGATACTTCCTCATTTCTTTGGAAATTATTTGAATAAATTTGTTGGGATGTAATGTAAGACGGTATATACCGGGTATAAATAATATTGAAAATTGAGTTATTATTATTTGTAGAGCGATAATATATATGATGAATTAATAAGAACCACAAAAAGTGAAATATGAATGAATGAGGTAACAATAACATACATTAACATCATCACAGTCCCGCGAGAATGAAAGTAATCACTTCATAGATACAAAAAGAAGAAGAAGAAGAAATAAACAAGTTTCATGAATAATAATCACATTCTATCTATTTTGTAACTAATTGTTACTTCTTATCATGCGCACTCTTTCATTACCATCACCATGTCTTTCTTCTTCTTCTTGTTATCTTCACACCAACAACAATACGTTCCGCTTTCGCTTCTATTATCCCAATTCTTCTTCTCACAAATGCTTTCACTTGGTAACACCACATTCGTCTCTCAAACAAACCAAAAAACAACCCACTAAAATCAACAACACTACCCCATCTGCCTTAACCCGTTTATTTACTCCCAAAGGGGAAGATAATAATAATAATAACAATAATAAAGACAAGAAGAATAAGAAGCAGAACATTGAAGAAACAGAAGAAGAATCTGATAATGATGATGGTACTGCTTTGAAGGGTACCCTTTTGGCTGGTGTTTTGCTTCTTGGTTTTGTTGGGGGTTTTGCTTCTCTTGGTTATTTCTATAGAGAACCCCTCAATTCTTTCTTGAATCAATTCTCTGGATTCATTGAAGGTTATTTTTCTTCTTATTTCATTTAATTTAATTTCCGTCTTCTACTTCTAGGATTATGTTATTTATGCTATGTTGCATGTCCCTGTTTTTCTTTACGCTAGAATAAATCTTCAATTGTCTCCTAAGTATAGCTAAATTGGTAGCTGTGAGGATATTGATATGCAGAAGTTAGGGTTCGAACCGTGATTTCCCACTTCTCCACGCTTAAGTGTGAATCTAGTTACTAGGCTGCTTAACCATAAATAAAAAGAATAAATCTTCAATTTGGTCTTCAAATATCACTCTAGCGCTCTTATTTGGTCATGAATTATAGAAATATAATAAATAGTTCTTAAATTATTCTAATTCAATAAAATTAGGGCCCATTTGAATTAGTTTATTTGAGGTTATCTATTGGCATAAGCACTTGTGAGTCTGTTTGGGGGAGTTTATAGAAGCAGCTTATGATATGTCTATACGTGGTTTTCAGCTAATTTTTTTGTTATCTAGGATAACTTTTGAAAATAGTTTATAGGTTAAATACAAACAGTTTGACTTTATTTTACCTTGTTTTATAAAAATAACTTATACATAAGAGCTTATGCTATAAACGCTTATGTTATAAACTGTTTGTTTATGTAAACAGGGCCTTAGTCGTCTCTTACTTTCAAAATAAGAGAGAGGAAGTGATAGTTGAGGGCTAATCGATAGATTAAGAATAGTTTAACCTTTAAAGACTGTTTATTACATTTCCATAGTTCAGATCAAATAAGAGAGATAGTGATAGTTTAGGAATCAAATTGTTGAAAGCTTACTCCTTTACACTAAGGTTACATTTGGAAGAGTTTATCTGAGTTTATCTTATTATGTAAGTAAGTACTTAGGCAAACACACTTAGGTTCTGTTTGGATAACAACTTATTTAAGTGTTTATATGATAAACACTTATCATATAAGTTGTTTCTCTAGCTAAAAAGAAAATATGATTAAATTGTCTTCATAAACTATCCTTGAGAGCTTATCAAAATTAGTTCAAGACAACTTATAGACATGAGGTAAGTTGTTTTCATAGGCTCTTCCAAACACCCTGTCAAGTGCTTAGGTTAGTAGATAAGTCCAAATAAGTTGTTTGTAAGTCAATCCAAATGCAATCTTATTCAAAAGTTTGAAAGAATTTACATAAATGAATGTCTAACAGGCTGTGTCTGAATTTAATGAGTATCGTGATGGCTGAAACTGTTAAGTTGTCTTGCCCAAAACAGACAATGCAAGGGAATTTATGAAAATGGTGAAAGAGTACTCACAATATGAAATTACTGACAAGTCTACTGTGGGGAATCGAATGAGTGAGCTGATGTTCACAAACTTTTAGTTTATTTTCACAAGCTCCTAGAGACAGTTGTGTTTTGTAGTCATATGCATCTTATGCAAGCATACTTATCAAAGCATTTGGAAAAACTAATAAAAATGAATTACAATATGTTCACAAATTTAGTTTATTTTCGTAAGTTCTTAGAGATAGCTGGTGTGTGTTGCGGTCTATGCAAAGTTTACTCTTATTATCTCTTCGAATGCAGAAACTACTCATACACAACTTTTAATTGATAAATACTTAATTAAGTTGTTATCCACGTGTCATCTAATCCTCTCTATCTGTTCTCTTTTGATAAGCAGGTTATGGTTCAGCTGGATATGCATTGTTTGTAGCAGTTTATGCTGGATTGGAGGTATCACTGCATATATCACTTTTTCATATTTTCAATACTACTTCGCTCATAGTATTTCTACTATGTGATATATCTTCATACAACTAAGGTAGCATTTGATGGACAAGGACGAATGCTTATCTTTGGTGTGTGTTATAATTAGAACCAAACATGAAATAAAGTGAAACTATAGTACATTTTGGTTCCTTTTAAGAAGATAGAATCAACGGAAAACATAGAAGAATAGGTTGTTCTGTGTTGTTCTATCACTGTACCAAATACTTCTACATATTTGTTAATCTCCATATTCGCATTTTCTTCCTCTCCCCTCTCTCTCTCTCTCTCTCGAGCAAAAGCTTTTTTTTCCTGCTATAGATTTGTAATGTTTCAATCTAACATTGGTTTATTTAATGTTGTTCCAGATCCTTGCAATTCCTGCCATTCCCTTAACCATGTCAGCTGGACTTCTTTTTGGATCGGTTACCGGCACTATCATAGTCTCTATCAGTGGAACAGTGAGTCAATTTTTCCTCAAATCTTTTTTGTAGTTGAGATCCAGAATATGCAAAATTCATGTATAGTTTGAGATCAATTGACTGCATTAACTATAAATCTCTTCTATTGATATTTATAAAGGTTAATGTATAGTATATTTTTTCAAAATACAATTAATAATCAACTATTTGGTCAGATACTTGTCAATATTTAAGACATCTAAAATTTGGTATGCAAGAGTAAACAAGTACTTATAAGTGATTGGTTGGACATTTAACTGCATATTTTATTTAAATTATTAATGGAGTGAAGTATAATTTTTTTGTTTCTTGTTAATAGATATTCAATGTGAATATATTGTTGAATCTATTATAATAAGGCATTGTAATTTGTAGGTGGCAGCTAGTGTTGCTTTTCTTATAGCAAGATATTTTGCTCGTGAGCGTATTCTAAAACTAGTGGAAGGAAACAAAAAGTTTCTTGCTATTGACAAAGCAATTGGAGAAAATGGCTTCAAGGTTGTGACCCTGCTTCGTTTGAGCCCTTTGCTGCCATTTTCTTTGGGGAATTATTTATATGGATTGACATCTGTTAAGTTTATTCCGTATGTATTGGGAAGGTATGGTGCTTATTGCTGATCAATACTAATTTCCATTGTCTTTTTGAATCTTGATCTGGTTTTAAATTGCGGTTTCTGTCGCGGTTACGGTTGTACAGCAAATCTTTATATTGCAGGAAAATGCAGACAAGTGTGGTTGATACGGCCTAAATAGCGATTGCAATGCCGTTGCAGAGACTTTAAAATCTGCAATATTGCAGCTGCATACCAGAAGTTAAAAATGTTGCTTTTAAAAAGAGCATTTTTCTTTTAAAAATATGTTTTGTATTATATATATAAATAATGCCAAAAGTAGAATTTGGTGTTTGGTCTCTACCATCATTCTAAATTTGCATTAAATTATGACTATACTCTAATGAAATGCAGTTAAGAATGGAACTGGGAATATTTGTGTTAAGCTGGATATCTAATTGGAATTGTCCCAGTTTATTTTCAACTTCGGTTGAAAATGTACAGTTCTTGTAAATATCCAATTTAAAATGTATAATTGTCATGCAGTTGGTTGGGGATGCTTCCTGGAACATGGGCTTATGTTAGTGCTGGTGCTTTCGGAAGA
>NC_021165.2:48718474-48805741 GCF_000331145.2 Cicer arietinum
GAGCAATAATCTTGTGTTTCTACTTTGTTTTCCCCCAAAAAAATTTGTATGCTTGATATGTTTTCTATTCAATCATTATTAGAATTTTTGGCCCTCCATTAGCTTCATACATTTCTTCCTTTCTTTACCATATATTTCTATTTGATACAATTTGAATATTATAAGATATATTTTTTGTGGGATGGCCCCAAAGCCAAACTGCTTTCTCTAGGTCTACTTGCAGGGTCAGGCTAATTCTTCTAGGACTGCCAATGGGGCCAGACCTTTTATATGAATGAAAGCAAAAGCTGCTTGAAGAACATTACAGTGAGATGTTCTTTATAGAGCTGCTACAGGTAGGGGAAAAAAGATAAGGGACTTAGACAAAGTGAAATGTATTGAGGAAGAGGACGATAAAATTTTGGTTAAGGAACATGATATTAAAGAGAGATGGAAGAATTATTATTTTCACGAACTATTTAATGACACCCCTATTTAATAGGCCATCCCTTAATGCAGCAGAGAATTTCTTCCCCTAATAGTCAAATTTTTTGTGCTATAGGTTAGAGATTTTGGCCGCAGATGCTTTGTGAAGATGTAGGGACAAAGGAAAATTTAGAGCTCTTATCTCTTATCCTACTTGGTTGTATGGGGCTGGTCTGATTTTAGAAGCCCAAAATGATTTTAGAGATTTTTGAAGTTACAAAACATCAAGGCTCAGGTTTGTCATGCAGCAAGGTGTATTACTATACAAAGGACACGTTCTCTCTAGACATTCCCCATTTATCTCTTTGTTTCTCTAAGAGTTCCATTCAATCCCTATAGGGGGTCATTCGGTGTTACTGCACATGTATAGATAGCTGGTTGTGAACGTTTATTGGGTAGGCATGGAGAAAACAGTATGAAGTTTTGTGCGGACTTGTGATGTGTGCCAGAGGCAGAAGCATGTTGTCACAAGAAATTATCTGCCTTCTTGGAGTTCGCAAGACCATCATCAGTGACCGAGATCCGTAGTTTGTTGGTAACTTTTGGAAAGACATTTTCATTCTACAAGGGACAAAACTCAACATGAGTTCAGCCTATCAGTCAGAAACAGATGGTCAAACAGAAGTTTTGAATAGGTTTTTGGAGGGATATCTAAGCTACTCTGCCTCAAAGAAGCCACACAAATTGGGTCCATTGGGACGAGTATTGGATAACTCCACCCACCATATCAACTGGTCAAACCCCTTTTGAAGACGTGTATCTAGAAAACCACCAAAGTTGATCAAATTTCTCAGTAATGAAACCAAAGTCGTTGTTGTGGCGCTTGGATCAAGAGAATGGGATGAAGTTATTGCTCAACTCAAGCTCCAATTAACTAAGGCCTGAACTAAAATGAAGCGGTATGCAGATAAGACAAGACATGCAGTAAATTTCCAAGGTTCCAGATTGGGTTTCTCTCAAATTGAGGTCTCATAGGCATCAGTCTGTTGCCAAAAGGATTAGCCCAAAATCAGCTGCCCCTTTTCAATGGCCCTTTCCAAAATTTGGCCAGAGTTGGAGATGTGGTGTACAAGCTTCAGTTACCAACGGAAACGAGAATCCGCCCAGTTTTGCATGTGTCCCAACTTAAAGGAGCCGTAGGAAACTACCAAGTGCAGGCAGGTAGAGTTGTCACGTGGGGGTGGAAGTTCAACCTGAATATGATGCTGAGTCTGAATCAGTGATGGGGCAGAGAAGCATTACAAAGGATGGAACTATGGTACAGAAAAGCTTGATCAAATGGAAAGGCAGATCGGTTGAAAATGTAACATGGGAGGAAGATGCTACCATTCGTAGTCGATTCCCTGAGTTCAAGTTAATTGTATAGGGGGTGCTCTATTGTTAGGGATCTTGAAGTGGAGATGCGTAAGCTAGTGACAATAGTGGATATCGGCCCAAGTGGCATTGGCATGATTAGAATATTATAACTGCTACAAGTTTAGAATATTATAACTTTAACTCATTATAATATCTACCAAATACAAACCTAATAATGTGTACAGGTTTAAACAATTTCACTTAATATTTAATAATGAAATCAAGTTTAACATTGGTATATGTATATCAATACTTACATTTACAATAATAACAGACTTCATTTATGATGCAAACACGTGTGACCCATGCTGCACGGTACTTTACTAGTAGGGAATAATGAGAGAGGGGAGGAATATCATAAAATTCTGTATTAGGGCTATAGACTATTCTATCATAGTTATTTCCTCTTATTTACCTGTAATCAATTAGCAGTTGCCATCGATTTAATTGTTTCTAATAAAATTCAGTACTATACTCTATTTTTTTCGTTGAACCCATTAGATAAGGCTCAGTTGATGTCGATCAATATGGCTACGTAGAAACTTCATTGGTTGCCAGTCGCCATCGTTTTCATTGTTTCTAATAAAATTCAGTACTATACTCTATTTTTTTCGTTGAACCCATTAGATAAGGCTCAGTTGATGTCGATCAATATGGCTACATAGAAATTTCATTGGTTGCCTCTTTAATGTAACTGCTGCTTCTCCATTTCAGCAAGAAGAATCTGAACTTAGTGCACTTGGAGGAAACAATCAGCTACTGACACTTGGGCTGGGACTGTTGGCCACTGCGTTAGCTGCTACATATGTCACGCGACTTGCAAAGGTATTATTATCCTGTTATCCATATCCGAATTAAAAGAACATGTATTTAGTTTTATAATATTTAATAGTTAATACGGTATACCAAACAAACATCAAAATTTATCCTGTGCATCGAGATTAGCATAAAACCATGTAGAACATCGAATCATAGAATTGGATAGAAGTCTATATGTGATTGGTCAATGGTCATACACAGTCCAACCTATGTTGGGTGAGTAATGAAACAAGTTTGCTAAGTAGAAATCGCTGATGATGTGACATAATATTATAATCATAACTTTCTCTTTTTACCCTTAATCTTTCTTCATTTTTTCAAGATGTCTGTGTGTGTTACCAGTTCAAAGTCCTCAGGACAATGCAATGTTGCCTTCATAGTCCTGATGTTGGTAGGTTCATACCTGGGCAAGGCCAAGTTTCCCCTTGCATTTGGATTTCCTGCATTCACGCAATCATGTTGTCGTTGATATGTATTTTCATCATGATTGTACAAGTCACACTCCGACTTTGTGTTTTGGACCTGTTTTCAAAGTTGGAATGTGGGTCATCCAATCTTGATCTGATGATCTAGATCGCGTCACTATGTCAAATGCGTGATTTCGTGACTGTTGGGAATCTATTCCCATAATCACTAGTAACTCATCAACACTTCTTGACCTCTGGAGTTTTTATTTGTTTTATATTATACATGTAAGCTGTTGCATTACTGTCTCTATCATCAATCACTAGTAACTCATCAACATTTATTGTTATAATGCAGGATGCTATCAAAGACATCGACTAGACTGAGTAGAGAGTAGAAGCAACCCAGGCGCATTTGCAAATGAATGCAGGTCCATATGACTAGATTGGAGAACTGATATCTGAGTAAATAAATATTTTAAAAAAAAATTTACATGAAAGAGAACCAAGGAAAATGGTAGACCCAGCATTCCCCTTGTAAATTACAATATTCTTATTGATGAGAATTTGGTAGGATCATTTTATTTCATTTGCGTTGCTTCCGTTAAATTGAAACAATATCATTGAAATTCAAAATGTGAGTGGTAATTAGTCTTGTTCGTTAGGAATTGGTTAAATGAATAACATATAACATAGGTAACGTATATATTTAGTATCTTAAGGATATGTTTGGGAGTTAAATTTTGGAGGAGAAGAGAAGGGAGGATTTATTTATGCTATAAAACATTTCTTAAAGTAAGTTAAATGGAATTGAGATGTTATATGGATATTTATTATGTTATTCTTTCAACTTTAAAAATTTCAAATATATTGCAAAATATAGACTTAGTTTTCCAACGTCTTACCCTCCAAAACCCAACTCTTAAGCATACTCTAATTTTGTTTGCGAGTTTGGACGGGAAGGGAGGGGAGAACTTCAAATAAAGGAAAGAAGGAATGGAAGGAATGAAGAGTTTTGAGAGCAGAGGATTTCGAAGGGTTTGCTTTTATTCATAATACAAAATCCTCTTGTTTCGTTCACCTCACTCTCTTGTTTGAAGAGACTTTCCATTTTACCATCATCTTTCACTTTGCTTTTAATGTCAATATATGGATGAAATTTCTCCTTTGGAGACACTTCTTCAAGCACTTGCAATAGAGAATTATCACAATTAGACAAATATTTGACGCCAATTTCTTGCCCTTTGTCACTCAAATGTTTCTCCTCTTCTTCTTTCTTTTCTTTGATTTTATCTATCTCTCTCAACGCAAGCTTCTCTACTTTTCTAGCTTGTTTTGCATATCCATTTTCATACAAATATTTCACATACTTTGGATCCAATACAAAATCGCGAATTTATTGATCATATGACATACTTAGGAATTTTGTCAAACAGATAGTGTGCAATACTTTTAACAGCACATCTTTTTTGTATAATTTTTTTTCAAGTAGCAGCAACACACCAATTAACTAAGAACAACAATTCAACAAAACAACACAACCAACAATTTGGGTTTCACAAGAAAAAAAATGCATAAACAAAATTTTCCTCAATTCCAAACCTAGAGACAAGCTCTGATACCACATGATATGATCCTAATAGTCATAGTTCACTTTAAAGATCGTTCTAGGTCGGAAACTTACAAATTTGAGTGAAAATCGCGTATGGCTGGAGAACGTGATAAACGGTGCTGTGAAACTCCGATACGAGATGAAAGATGACGTTCTGAAACGCAAGTTAGGCTTTTGAATCACCGAAAAACAATATATAGAACTCGAGATATGAACGCTGGTTACTGATCACGAAAATTGAAAGAATTGGAGTATTAGGATTTGATGTAAAGGAAACTCAATATTATTATTCAGCAACGAAACAAAGAACAAAATGGCGCCACAATCTAGGGATTGATAAGCCAAAAAGAACGCCACAAGGATTAACAACCTTGATAAGTTCAAGATGAATTCTTTTAAGAACTCCAGAGAGCAAAGCCTCACAAAAATAATAATCAAAATATGTCCCTCCATGAGGTTACAAATGCTTATTTATACTAAGTCTATCTCTAAACCTAAATGGGTCATAAGTGAAACCATTCTCTAGGCCCATATTAGTCTTACATCTTTTTTTTTTCTAAAATAAACTTAATGTAAGTAAGTAAAGTATCTTCATTTACACATAACAAAAACTAAATCAATAATAAAACTATTACAATTCCAAATCAAAGCAAACTAAGAATTAATACAAACCAAATTAAAATATATATAAAGTTTATCCTAATTTATTAAAATATGAATCATCTTCATGCTCTTGAGATCCTTATCAGGTAGTGACTCATTTTTAGGGTTTAAGGCTTAGTTGGGTCGTTATGGTAATTATTATTTGCATGTGTTTGATTTGTGAATAAGTTGATTACTGCATATGTTGTTTGTGTTGTTTATTGGGATCCAGGGTTTGTGGTCCACACATACATATTCCTCACTATTTTTCTGAGACTATGGGGTCAGTTTTGTGGTCCATACCATTTGATTATAGTTTTCTATTGATGAGTTTTTGTGTGTGTCTTTTCAATGTATAAAAAGTAGAATGGATGTCTTTTTTGTTGATGTCCACCATGGAGGGTATTTTTTGGAAGACACAATGGAAGTGTACAAAGTTAAAGTGTCAAATTGGAAATATGATGCTGACAAGTGGAGTTACTTTGAGATTTTTGGTATTGTTAAACAAATGGGGTATTCTGAAGTTATTAGTATTTGGTACGAGGTGTATGGTGAGAAAATGTTTTCTAGAAAATGACATTGGGGCTATAGAAATGGTAAATTTTGCCAAGGCTAATAGGAAATTGAATTTGTATCTTATTCATCCAATATCTCATCCCGTATTTGTGGATAATATGGATAATGTGCATAATGAGGTTCAAAAAGATCGAGATAAATAGGTCCATCAAGAAGCTGCCAAAATAGGAAATGATACACATGGACCAGCCCCAAAAGCAACCCAAACAGAAGACAATATTGGTTTTGATAGTGATGATAGTACCGTTAATGTAATTTTTGGAGACTCAGATGATGAATTTCCCATGAATGATGGATTTGATGAGGTCCAAATAGGTGGTGATGGACTTAAAGGACAAGGAAGGTAGGTGGTAAGGAAATCGAGTGTGAAGTTGAAATTGAGAAGAGGAATGGTGCAAGTAAGAAAGGGTCTAGTTCTAGTAAAAAGAAGAAACAAAGTATTGGTAAGAAAAGAGGGAGACCTAAGAAGATCCGTGTTGAGAAAGAACATATAGTTGATGAAGATGCGGAGGTTAATGTGCCAAGTGATGACTCTTTGAATTTCGCTTCAAATAGAAAGAAGCGTGTAAAACCAACTGAGAAGGAATTTTGTGATGAAGATTATTTTACGGAGGAATTTGAGAGTGATGAATCACAAGAAAATGGTGATGAAGAGGGCATTAGACAGAAGTATCTTTTACTTGTCATGCCAAAAAAATGGAAGATTATAAGTGGGTTTTATGAAGCCTTTTCACCAGTAAAGAAGAATTTAAGGAGGCTATGACAACATATGCCATTCATAATGGAAGGGATTTTAAGTTTATAAAAAATCTAAGAGTGATAGTTAAATGCAAGGAAGGTTGTGAGTTGTTTGCCTATTGTGCAAAGTTACCTGATGAAGATACATGGCAACTTAGGAAACTAGTTGACACACATTCATGTAATAGAGAGTATAAAGTCAAACTTATGAGATCAAGTTGGCTCGGAAGAAGATTGTACTCAACAGTGAACGAGAACCCAAACATAAAAATTACAGATATTTCTAACAAGGTTCATCAAAAGTGGAATGTTGGAATGAGTAAGATGAAGGCATTCAGGGCACGTAGGGTTGCAATTGATATGGTTGATGGATCATTCAAAGAGCAATATATAAGATTGTATAATTATTGTCATGAGTTATTAAGATCAAATCCAAATAGTACTGTTAAATTAGAAGTCCAAGCTACAAATTCAGAGGTAACTGACTATGTGGATATACCACTTTTACCTAGTTTTCGACGCCTATATATGTGTCTTAATGGATGTAAAGAGAGTTTCCTGATTTGTAGACCAATAATCGGTCTTGGTGGTTGTTTCCTTAAAGGGTATTATGGGGGTATGATTCTTCCTACTGTGGGTAGAGATCCAAATGTCCAAATGCTTCCAATTGCTCTGGCTGTAGTTGAAGGTGAGACAAGAGATTCACGGACTTGGTTCCTTAAACTATTAATTGATAACTTGGGTGGAAAACAAGCATGCAAGTTCTACACCTTCATATATGATCAGCAAAAGGTATTCATTTAAGTTCAATTATTCATTATTTATTTATGATAATTTATTTATTTATGTTAATTTTTGTTGTTTATGTTAGGGATTGTTGCCTGCAATGGATAAGTTGCTTCCTGGTGTGGAACAAAGATTTTGTGTAAGACACCTCTATAAAACCTTCAGAAAAATTCACCTAGGGAAGAGGCTTAAGGAATTGACGTGGAAGGCAGCGAAGTCAACATATCATCAAACATGAGAAAGAGAAATGAAAGAGTTGAGGAAGGTTAACGAAGAGGCCTACAAATATTTGTTGAAGATTGCACCAAGGTTTTGGTCAAAGTCAATATTCAGTTTCAATTCTAAATGTGATGTGCTTGTCAATAATATGTAAGAGACATTCAATAGTGTCATAATTGGACCTGGTGGGAAACCCATAATGGCAATGTTTGAAGACATCAAATTGTATTTAATGGAAAGATGGGCTAGAAATAAAACTACATTGGAAAGGTATACTTTTTCTGTTCTACCTCAAATCAAGAAAAAATTAGAAAATGAACAAGAATTATCAAGAATGTGGATGTGTAGGTAATATTGTGATTCTGTTTTGTAATTCTTCTTATGATATAATTGTTTTTTAATTCTTGTCAATTATGTCATGTATTAATTTTGGTTATATGTTTATTCTTATTAAACAAGGTACGCTGGTGAAAACATATTTGGAGTTAGTAAGATCACCCACACAGGAGACAAGTTTGTGGTATCACTGGAAAATAAAGAATGTTCATGCAGAAAGTGGATGCTTACTGGAATTCCCTGCTGCCATGCAATTTGTTGCTGCAACTTCGTCAAACAAGATCTATAAGAATTGATTCCAGCATATTATAAGAGAGAGACATATGTGGCTTGTTACCGACCTGTTATTTACCCAACAAATGGACATAATCTATGGCCTCAAAATCCATATCGTGATGTGTTACCACCACCATCAAGAAGGCTTACAGGAAGGCCCAAAAGGCCAAGGAACAAAGATGGCGATGAAAAAAATAAGGACTCGACAATGATTAGTAGGAAAGGGATGCCAAATAAGTGCACCAAGTGTAAACAAATTGGTCATAACAAGACATCATGTCCAAGCCAAAACCAAGAAAGCCAGACTCAAACTGAAGCTCCCCAAATTGACCTGACCCAGACCCAAAGGAAGACCCAAACTGAAACTGAAGCTCTGCATACCCAAACTGAAACTGTAGCTCCCCAAACTAAAACTCAACCTGACCTGACCCAAACTGAAACTGCCTAAGCCCAAACACAACCTATCAAACCAAGAGGAAGACCCAAGAAAAACCAACCCACACAAGCCCAATCTCAACATGTCAAACTCAGAGGAAGACCCAAGAAAAACCCACACACACAAGCCCAATCTCAACCTGACCAGGCCAAACCTGTCAAACTCAGAGGAACATCCAAGAATGCACAATCTCAGTTCCAGCCTACACAAGCTCAGTCCCAGCATGCACAAGCTTAGTTATAGCCTGCACAAACTCAGTCCCAGCCTGGACAAGCTCGGTTCCAACATGCAAAAGCTCAGTCCCAACCTGCACAAGCTCAGTTTCAGCCTACACAAGCTCAGTCAAGAACTTTTAGGCCAAAGTTCAAAACATGGAGGAAATAATGTTAGGAACTGTCACATGGAGGAACTGTCACTTTTTGATATTAAGAACTCTTTGATATGTCATTTTGTTTATGTATTTGTCATTCTATTTATTAGGAACAAGTCAACATTCTGTTTATTAGTTTATGATAATTGTATGCCATTTGCTGTCTTTTGTACCACCTGAAGCAAGAATGAATTTTGAGTTATAGGTTATGAATGAATGAATTCTGAGTTATGAATAAATGAATTATGAGTTATGAATGAATGAATTATGAGTTATGAATGAATGAATTCTGGGTTATGAAGAAATTCTGAAGCAAGCAGGAACAACAATGAATTATGTTCAGAAACAGGGGTGCCACTCTGTATGAATGATTTCTGTTCAGAATTCAACAATGAATTATGAATGAATGAATTACTATGTTATGAATGAATTTTGTTCAGGAACAGGGGTGCTAATATGTTATGAATGAATTATGTTCAAGATTCAACAATGAATTATGAATGAATTACTCTGTCATGAATGAATTTGTTCAGGAACAAGGGTGTTATTTTGATTGTAATTTTGTTCAGGAATTCTGTTATTTTGTTCAGGAAGAAGGGTGTTATTTTGATTATGTTCAAGATTCAACAATCGACTCTTATGAATTATGCATTCTGATTTATACAAATTGATCCTTATTTTTTTTCTTCATCAATTTAAATGAATGAATTAATAATACAATTGCAGACAAATCAAACATTAAATTGACAGTAATAATTAAAGAAAGAACAACCAAGATAATTGGAGGCACAATTGATGTAAAAGCAAAATACACTCATATGTTCCAAATGTCATACAACAAACTCAATCATTACTACATACTTACAACAAATCTACTAAATCAACATTAAGAAAATTACATCAACTACAGTAAGCTCATTTAAGAGTTAAGATCAACAATAAAACAACACATGTTACGCCAAACAAAACGCATAAAAATAGCAGCAACTTCATCTTAATAATGGTTGACTTGTGATCTCCATGCATCTTCATAACGACATTCATAAGCGTCATAATATCCAACTCCTTTTGAGGGCATTCTAAACATTGTGTATGTATTTGTTGTTGATTTCTCTGTTGTGCTTGAAACCTACAGTCTGAATCCCAAACAAAGTAACTGCATCTACATTCAATGTCATAACTCTACAATTGATGAACAAAGACAACATCAATAACAAATTTTTCAACAAGAATCGAATAAAAAAATTTTAATCTGAACCAAAAACAATAAATCTAGGCTAAATTACATTTGTGGTCCCTTAACTTAACTTAAATTCAGGTAACGTTTTAGTCCCTTATCTTTTTTTTTCCCGATTTAGTCCTTTATTCCTAATAATATCAAATAAAGTATGAAAATATGAGTTTATTTGAAGATTTGCGTTACAGATTTGATGAAATTTGTATTATATTGAAGAATATAATAAATTTTATGAGTTTTGATTGAATTTTTTTTTTTGAATGTTTGTTTAAAAAAGGATAACGTTGTTGAAATTTTAAAACATAAAATATCAAATTGTCATTTAAAATTAAAATAAAGGACTAAGTCGGGAAAAAAAAAGATAAAGGACTAAAGCGTTACCTGAAATTAAGTTAAGGGACCACAGATGTAATTTAGCCATAAATCTAATAACCCTAATATTAGAAAACCAATCTAAAAACCAAAATCCCGAATACCAATCTAACAACATCAAATAAAATAATCTAAAATCATAAAGGTATTAATGCTTACCACAAAATTCATACAACCCCAAAATTTTCTTCCTCTGTTCGGACCCAATTTTTTCACTGTGCGCATTATAGGTTTTAGACCGCAAGCACAATTTGGCAGCTCACAAATTCCATTGGAAACAAAAGAACCATGGTTATAGGAGGTTGAGTTTAACCCATTTGTGAAAGAGGCAGCCATGAACTCGAGAATTGAAATCACAAATGAATCATGAATTTAGGAGAGTGAAGATATAGGGGAACGAGATATGGGATATGGGAAAGTTAGGGTTCATGATTTTGGGAATTTAGAGAATGGAGATGAGAAGAGAAACCAAACAACATATAGAGAAATGAGAGAGAAAACTCAAATGAAGAGAAAACAGATGAGAGATTTTTTAACGTTTTCTTAACAAAACCTCACTTAAATGGTAATGCTGAAATTATTTAAAAACGTAAAGGACCAAAACGAGAAGAAGAAAAAAAAGATAAAGGACTAAATCGTTAACCAAAATTAAGTTAAGGAAAATATGAGTTTATTTGAATATTTGAGTTATGTATTTGATGAAATTTGCATTATATTGTAGATGATAATTAATTTTATGGGTTTTGTTTAAAAAATTTTGATGAATTTTTTGAATTTTTGTAAAAAATAAATAACATTATTGATATTTTAAAACATAAAAAATATCAAATTGTCACTTAAAATTAAAATAAAAGACCAAATCAAAAAGAAAAAAAAAAAAAGATAAAAGTACTATTAATAGAGAATTGTGTTATGAAATTAGTCAAAATTATAGCAAAATATAGAACAATAGAGAGAAAAATAAAATGAGAGAGTAAGAGTTGTATTATCTTCTTCAAGATGTTTCGATTACAATATCACACGAGTCCTCTTTATAAGACATGCATCTTGTAACATACAAGTACAAGAATGGTCTATCATAATAATTCATTAGCAATCCATTAATATTAATGGTTCCACTAATATTAAAGATTAAGAATTTAACTCATGAATATTGAAAGAAATATCCACCAAATATTCATAATATTCCTATTATTATTATTATTATTATTATTATTATTATTATTATTATTATTATTATTAAATCAGTAATCCACCTAACTATTTTATTACAATTATTACTTTAAGCCACTCTATATTTTAACTTTCACAAATTATTTTACTCTACAAATCAATAGTGCTAGTATCATTTTAAGAAGTACACATATACAAAAATGACATTTATTATGAGAAAGAAAAAATATTTTTTTTATTTTAAATATAAAATTTAAACACTTTTCAATTCATATATCTATTCCCCATATGTTGGCTTGTCGCGGTGCAAACAAGTTGTGTTATTTGACGTATAAATGAGTTTAATTGTCATGTAATATCAGTGCAAATTTTTTTACACTGTAAGTACTATTAATACCAAGTTGATTTGAATAACAATGATCTTTAATTATGTTTACATGACAACAAAAATTTGAATAACAATGATCTTTAATTATGTTTACATGACAACAAAAATATATGTGAGAACAATTTATGTTTTAATGTATTTGTTCTAAGTGTGCAGACTCTAATACAAGCTCTGAAAGTATTTGTTTGAGTAAAAGACTTTATTCTCTATGCAACGCACTTTCAAAACTCTGATTAACTCGCCTCTTTGTGACTAACGCGCCTTAATGCTCGCTTTGATTTGACTACCTCTGATAAGCGCAACAAAAGAGATTCTTTTTATCATCTAATTTGATGATAGTCAATCCTTTGTTAAGCATAATATTCAAGCACTCTTTGAAAAACAAGTTTGACTGAAGTGCATTATTTGATTGAAGCATCTGCAACAACTTGTTTTGAAATCTCTTATTCAAGCATCCATGAAATGAGAATGCTCTAATGATCACATCCTTTGATTATTCTAACGTGACATAAAAGTATACTTTATGAAAAAGGAATGAAGTGCAAACAAGAACACAAAATATGTTTCGAAATTCACGTTACTTGTCCTATGTAATACAATCAATACAAATCGTACAAATCATGGTCATATGAGAATTGCGCAACGATTTCATGCAATGGTCAGAAAACCCTAAGGGCTCGTTTGATGGTCAGGATAAAGAGACAAGATATAATACATTTATCCTATCATACTCTAATCTTTTGTTTGATGCATTAAGGTAGGTTAAAATAATCTGTTTCCAACTTGATAAAAGTTAAGAAATATTTTCTTATTTTTTCTCTTTCTTACTCACCTTTCTCTCTCCTTCTCCACTATCAACTTATCGTGTTCTTCTCCCCTTCCTCTCTACTATGCTCTCCTCTCCATCCCTATCCCGACTGTTGCTCTCATCTTCCTCTCTAGTGCCACTGTCGTGCTCGTCTCCACTATCGCCCTCTCTCAAAGTATCGTTTTTTCATGTTTTCCCTTCTTTTCATATTTGTCCTAATTTCCTTTGATGTTTTTATTGTGTTGATGAAATAATTTTTTAATTTCCTCTGATTGTATGATTGTTTTCTGTTGTCGATATTGGGTTAATTTTATGATTGTTGAATTGATTTCCTCTTTTCTTATTTGCCCTGATGTTTTTGGTTATTTTCTGATTTATTTTAATAAAAGCTATTATTGTTTCCTGATTATGTTCATATTGAAATGTTGAAAAAATAAACTTTGATTTAGAGATTTTTTAATGTTTTTTTCCTTTCATATTTGCCATTTTTCTCTATCATCTTTGATGTTTGAGTTTTATGTTAATTGTTTTTTTTATATAGTTACTAATAATAAACTTTGATTGATGTTTAAAAAAATGATGGAGAATAATAATTATTTTTCTCTGCCATTCTATCTTTTGTGTTATGATTTATTGGTACTATGTTTTGTATGGATAATAATAATAATAATAATAATAATAATAATAATAATAATAATAATAATAATAATAATGTCGATACTTTTTTATATAAAGAAGTATGAATTCACAAGAACAAAATGATGTGATGCTATATCTAATATTAGAGCAAATTCTTTTAAAGATTGTTGGACTTTGTTTAACAATTTTTATGATATTGAGTCATTCTTCAATGTGGTTTTATGAAAATCTATGCATTAGAAATGGATTAATGGATAGAGAGGGATTGGGGGTAGAGAGTTTTGATCATTCGAGATGATGTCAATGTGTTTTTAGCATTTTTTTTAATTTTCCAAGTATATAAAATTACTTCATAAATTATTTACATTTTTTTAGCATTTTTTATTTATTTATAAAAATTATACGAATGTTATTGTGAAAGAAAAAAAAATTAAATAGATTATAAGGACAAATTTGTTATTTTATCATAGTATAAATCATATCATTTGGTTATATGTTGTGTATCAAACACTGAATGTGATAAATTAATCTTATCAAGTTTGTCATCATCTGCACATCAAACACATGACACGATAACTCCTTATCATGTCCATATCCTATTATGTCTCTATCCTGCTTCTTATCATATCATGTCTTTATCCTATAGTGTCCATCAAACGAGCCCTAAAGGAATCAACTGGCTCTATATAAAGAAATTTTTGGGCAACAATTCAATGAGAGACAAGAACACACAAGACACAACTTTGAGAGAACAATCGTATAAAAAGAGCAAACTTTCTCTACAATAAAACCTTTGTAATACTAGAGAAAAGTTCATTGCAACGAGTTAATTGAGTATTTTTCATTGTAATATCCTCTTGAGAATAGTTCCCAGAAACACTTGAAATAATTTCATATTTGTATCTTAATCTAGTAGTGGTTGCGAACCTCAAAAGCTTGATTGTACTAAGTTAAAAGTTTGAGAAGACTAGTGGTTGATAGAAATCAGTTTGATTTAGTGGATTAAATCCTTCAGTAAGAAGGGATTGAACGTAGATACCATGTTGGTGGTGAGATAGAACAAATCAGTTTTGTGATATCTCGTCTTTATCTCTTTATTTTTATGTTAAAGTTATTTTGTTAAAACTATCTTAAATTTCTAACCATAAATATTTTTAAGAGAAAAGTTTTTAAATTTAAAAACACAATTTAAACTCCTTTTTCTTGCGTTTTTCAATCTTCAAGCACATCACATCATTCATGGGTATGAATTTAGAAGTAATAATAATAAAAGTCAAACATCTCTAATGATTTTACGGTTGTGATTGACTCCTCAAAGCTATTTTGTTGGCATTACTAGTTTATTTACTTTCCTTTTTAAGACTCCCTCATGTATCATTTTTCAAATTGAATCTCTTTTTTAGTCCTTTCTTTGGGGTGGGAGTGAGGTAAAGAGAAAGGTTCATTGGGTTAAATGAGAGAAGGTATGCTTGCCAATTGAAAAGGGAGGCTTAGGTGTCCATGATTTAAAAGCTTTTAATTTAGTTTTTTTTGGGTAAGCGGTGTTAGAGATTAAAGATATATCTTGAGTGGCTTTGACGTAAGGTGTTGCTTAATAAATATGAAGAGGATTTTGGTAGGGTAGGAAGGAGTTTATTGTGTAGGTCTAGGTGGTGGAAAGATATCTATGGCATCCAAGAGGGTGAATGAGATTTGTCCAAAGATTGATTTGATAATAATTTGTTTAGAATTGTAGGGGATGTGAGAAATACTTTATTTTGGAAGGATCCTTTGGTGATGAGGGGGAGTTCTGAAAGATAGGTTTGGTAGGTTATTTAATTTATCTTTACAATAGAAGGAGTATGTTAGCGTTATGGTTGGCTTGCTGCATAGTGAGGGTGTTTAGGGATGGAGGTGGAGAAGACATTTGTTTGCATGGGAGGAAAGGTTAATGAAAGAATGCATGACTCTTTTGGCTAACGTTCATTTGCAAGTTAATATAACTGATACTTGGTCGTGGAACAATGTTTGAGGAGGGATGTGTTTGGTAAAGGAGACTTATATGGTCTTGTGAGAAGATGTGTTCGATGGTCTAGTGTCACTATCTTTTTGCAAGTTAGCTTAACATCCGTTCATTTCATTGAAGGTTTCTCTTTATGCTTGAAAATTGATTTAGAAGAGGTTGCCTATAAGAGATAACTTATTCTATCGAGAAATTATTTTACATGAAGGACAATAATGTATGGCAGGGTGTGGTGAGCTTGAATAAGTTCATCATTTATTTTTTTATCTTCGATTTCTATCTGGTGCCTTTTCAAACAATGAAATCATTAATGCTAATAATTTTGACAGCCTTTTTCTGTATGGTGGAGTAATGCGTCAAAAAATAAACTTAGTTTGATTGGTGGCAATTTGGAAATCAATAAATGAAATTGTTTTTCCGTCAAAATAGGTTTAATGTGAATCTCATCCTTAAAAATATTAAAGTTTTATCACGGAGATGGATAAAGACGCATGTCAAATTTTTTCATTATGAGTACCATTAATGATGTATCCAACCTTTCAGGTGTATAGGTCTTGAGTATAGTTAAACATCTTATTACAATTACAATTGATTGTTTTTAGATTTTTGGGGTTTTGCTTTGGTTTCCGCTTGTTTTTGTAATTCTTTATTTTAGGCACCTGTTGTGCTTATAATAATAATAATAATTTTTTTTAATAATATTTTGGTTTATGAAAAAAAAATCTCTACAGAGACTATATGAATTAAATTTGATATAAAGTTGACAATAGTTTATATGATTAATGCATTTTAATTTTTTTATGAGAAGTTTAAATACATAATAATTATATTTAGTGAATGTTAATAAATATAACAAAATATCACAACTCATTAATTATTTAGTGAACATAATTATCTATGATTTTGAACACCACACAATTTAATGAATAATTAATAAATTGGGATACATTTTTATATTCATTAAAGATAATCAATTAAATTAAGACAGTCCTCTAAATTGTTGTCTACCAAACTTATTTATAAAAATATAATTTCTCTCTAGTAGTTGACCCGAATGACTTAAAAAATCACTTGTGAGTTGAAATAGAAAAATATTTTTAATTTTAAAATAACTGTCATATGTGACTATTTCACACATATAAAAAAATAGATGAATAAAAGAGAGAAAAAAGTGTCATTTTCAATGATATTTATTATTCAATTCTTTGAAACTTTAAAATTTGATAATTTTTATACAATTTTTTTTATTCCTTAACAAATGACACTTATAAGCACGACTTTTATCGAATTATCATTATTAATTATTGATGTATTTTAATAATCATAACAAAATGAGAAAGTAATTAATCAGAAGTAATATAAATATTATTAATTAAATAATACAATTAAAAAAGTAAAATCATATTAAAAATCTAAAAATTAAAAGTGGTCTTTTTTAACAGAGATATTCTTTTAGAGAAATCACAATTATACTTATTTTTATTTGATTTATATACATTTTTTAGTGTAAAAGAGTTATTATATATCTAATGAATAGTTGTTAATGTCTTAATAATCTAATTTTTTTTACACCAATATTGATTGTATCACAATTAAACAATATAACTTTTTTGGGTAAAGAAGCACTAAGAAAATACTATTTAACATTTGCAAAGCGCCAAAATTGGTATCATATACTGTATTTATTGTATGTATGTATGTATACGTACTAGTATGTAGTATCACTCTTCATCTCCCGGGGGTTTAGGGTTTTATAGACTCATCGTTTTGCAGAGTGTATTATTGACTACCAAGGAGCAAAGAAACTCTTTCTCGAAAACCATGGCTTTTTGGGGTAACTCACTTTTTTCTACATTCTTCTATTACGATCAAATCCCTAAAACCTAACAAACATTCATTCATTCACTGATTCTGATTCTGATTTTGATTCTGATTGCAGGTGTTGAAATCAAACCTGGAAAGCCTTTTTCTCACCAATTCGATGCTTCCAAAGGCCGTCTCCACATTTCAATGGTAACAAACAACCTTCTTATTATTAGTATGTTGTTGTTGTTGTTTTGCTTAATCTCAATGCATATTTGAATTGCCATTGCATGTGCACTTTGATTTTATTCAAGTTTGTAAAGTATAACAGCTTTTTTGCAATTGTGATTCTGCTAAACTCGTTGTCAAATCTAAACCTGCATTAAATTTTTTACTACTCACAAAATTAGAGGTCCGTTTCTTATGGATTTAAAAAAAAAGTGATTTTGGTATTCCATAATTTAGAGATTATCTTTTAGAGATTTTAAGAAAATGAGAAGCTGTTTTGTGTTTGTCTGTAGTTGTAAAGATCATTTGTTTTTTTAAAATCAGTGATATAATATGATTTCTGAAGCGGTTTTTGAGAACTACTAAAAACAGCTTCTCATTTGAAGCGGTTTTTGAATTTTTCAGATTATCAATTTTTTCTAAAGCTGTAACAAACGGATGCAAACTTTCAAAAGTGATTATTTTTTTTTAAATGATTATTTTAGGGGAAAAAAAAGCTGAAACAAATGCACCCTAGATTGTTAATGATAGCAGTTATAAACTCTCATTTTCAGGCCACTTTGGGACTTGGCAGTGCAATTACAAAAAGCACACTGCAATGTAATGTGGGAAACAAAAGCCCTATTTATCTTTGCTCTCTTTATCCTGGAAAAACAGAGTCTTTGCAATTGAATTTGGAGCTTGAAGAAGATGGTAAAGTTGTTTTATCCGTCATTGGCCCTCGGAGTATTCATCTCTGTGGTTATTATCTGGCCCGTGGTCGCTATTCCAATACTATTGATGAATCGTATCCTTAAATTTTTGTCTGATTTCCTGTTTTTCTTGAACCTTTTTTGTTTTTGGTTTATTGGTTAGCATGCATTTTTAACACATTGAAATTATTCAGGAGAATGGTAACTTGTTGCGTTTAATTAAAGCTAAGTTTTGATTACCTTGAAATTTATAAGAGTTTTTCAATTATTTTAACTTAGATAAGTATTTGGTTCTGAACTTAGGTAAACAATAGTTTATATGTGCTTATGAAGAAGTTAATCTAAGGAGCTTCTGAAAATATAGAGGTGTGTGAATTTGATTAAGTCCAAGTTTGGATTATCTTGTAATTAATGAGAGTTTTACAGTTGTTTTAATCTAGATAAGTATTTGGTTCTGAGCTTAGGTAAATGTTCGTTTATAAATGTCCTTATGAAGAAGTTAATCGAAAGAGGTTCTGAAAATATAGAGCTAGGTGCATGATTTGATTTTAATTTATGCGCGGAAATCTCATAGTCATTGGAAAATTATTTTGATTGTAATATTTTTGCTAGTGTTTATTGAAAAATTTATCCAAACTAGCTCTAAGAAGTTCACATAAAATTATTTGATGGTTGAGTTCAAATCTTTACTAGATTATTATGTGTCTATTGAAAGATAAAAGACATCTGTACATTCAATTGTCCTTTTTCTTTTTGGGTTTCTTTTTCTTGTTTTCCTTCACTACAATGGAAAGGGAATCATATGGAGAAGATATAGCTGATACAGAGACAGAGAGATCTGATCACAGTGATGAAGATGACTACGATGATAGTTTTATTGATGACGACGGTGATCCAGCAGTTTTCCCACCATCTCCTATTTCCAATGAAGGCACGCTCAAATATTTGTGTTAATCCCTCAACATGTAAATTTTGAGTTTGTCCCCATTTCAATCCCTTGATGATGTTTTTATCATTTGTTTGTTTTGATTGTGATGACTGCAGAGGAAGCTTCTTATGATAGTGGACGAAAAAGTGTGAAAGGCAGCCGAAGACGGCTGAAGAAGAAGTACCAAATGGTAGAGTCGGATGATGATGACTGTCTTGAAGACAAGAAAATTGTCAATGACAGTATGCATGCCCAATCTCAGGAAATTGTTAACGAAGATAGTCTACCAATTTCATCTGTTTGCAAGAATAAAGCTTCTGGAAGGATCTTTGATCAGGAGATGGATGATAATGTTGACAGAGAAGCAATTGATGCTGGCAACAAAGATGGTGATGACCATGGGAATAGTGTTATTGAAACAAAATTGATTAATGACAATGTTGTTCTAGATAGTGAGACTCATAGGTAGTTCTTCTCAATTCAATATCATTGTTCAAATACATGCTTGCTTTTCTCAGCTTTAGGTCTTCCCTTTTAGTGAGAAATTTTTAATTATTCTTGCCTTTGTTCATAAAATATGTTTGTACTGAAGCAGGGAAGCTGAACCTTCAGATCACTTGGTAGATCCTTGCACTGTTCTGGATGTTGGGGAAATTAAAAAGTCAAAAAAGAAAAAGAAGGGAAAGGAAAAAGAAACAAAGAGTTCTTGTAATGGCCATTCCACTGAACTAGGTAGTGCTGCGCAAGATGAGCAAAACATGAACATGACCCAGGGGGATCTTCTGGTTGGAAATGAAGAGCATCAGAAGCAATCTGATGACAAGTGAGTGTTTGTCTTGAGTTCTCGTTATACTTATAAGAAACTGTTATTGCTAAGTAATATTTGTTTTTCACAGGAAAAAATGTCAAGTAGATTTAGAAAAGTAGACCAAGTTATTATATTTGTACAAAGGCCATGAGATTTTGAAATAATGAATTTAATGTTCTTCATTACAGCATATGTATTCAGAGTGCTTGATTTAATGATGTGGGGAAGGTTGCTATTTATATCCCAGGCTGATGCCCTTTTTCTCATACTTCCTTTTTTTAAACTAATTCATGAAATGAAACTTCTATTTTAGGAAGCATTTCTTATTCTCAAAATCAATTAACAAGTTTGACTTCCATAAACAAAGTCATATGTTCAAAACTTAATTCTGGTAACTAAGTGTTCTTTGGAATGTCAAGCATGTTCTTTATTATTTTTCATTTGCTAAACTCCATTCACAAATGTTAATGCTGGTGGGCTTTGGTTGTTTATAAAGTGAAACAACAATGCATGTGTCTATTTCAATTTGAAATGACCCATTTACAGTCTATTTGCAACCGCGGGTTGATTCACATCTCTGACTGGCTTATATGAATCTACGACCCCACTTGGCTTTTGGCTCTTGGCAATGCCTCCTCAAATTAATGAGTGAGTGAGAAAAGTCACTGGTGAGACGGTGACATGTCTGGCTTATAATGGTGGTGACTTTTTACTTTGATGGGCCGTGCTTTCTTTATATTTTGCACCCTTGTTTTGCATCTGCTTTCAAAGACAATTTTCTTGAAAGGAGAACTGTCAATGCCTTTTCAAACTTCCTTTTGTTACTTGCAAAAATTTTTGGTTTGGTTGTTGATCATTTTTGTCTTTGATATGTGGCAGGAAAACTGAAACCACAGATAAAATACTACCTTCCTCACAGGTTGGTCAAGGACAGGATGAAAAACCCAAGAGAAAAAGGAAGGAACGGCCAAAGGAGGAGACATTTGTTACTGCTGATGGTGCTTCTATTAGCAATCTTGTTAACCCGTCTCAGGGAACTGAACACGCAATTAATGAGTGAGTTTTTTTAACCAACTTCTATTTATATAATCAGGTAATATTAGGATAACTCTACAATGCGTTGTATTTGATATGGAGAAGTTGGCAAAATACTCTTGTCAAAATAAAAAGACTTAATTGCAATTTTAATCCCTTCATTTTTACCAATTCACGAAATCGGTCTCATCCCTCATTCTGATTTTTAACTAAAAATGGCAATGTGACATGCTTTATATAACATGATATATGATACGATGATGTAGAATAATTAACACTCATAAAATTGCAATAAATCTCTTTAAAAACTTAGTTTTCAACTTCAGAAATTTTTCATTTTGTAATTTAATTAATAACATATGAATAATTAATGCATCTAGATGGTTATATATCATGAAATTGTATGTCACTTCATTTAAAATATGCCAAATCATCATTTTTTTAGTTTAAAATTCTTGAGGGAGGACCAAAGTTGTCAACTTTTAAAATAGGGGAATTAATTCCGTGAATCGTTGAAAATAGAGGGATCAAAACTGCAATTAAGTCAAATAAAAAAAAGTTGACAAAATACTCTTCATGCCCTGGACATATGCAACAGAACTCACAAAACTAGCAGTATTGATGATGCAATAGACACCTAGGCTGTCCTTCTAGTATAAGTTATTAACAAAATATTGGCCATGCATATTTCAGTGGAAACTATTGTGTGAAATAGTTACCTTCTGGAATGTCTTCTCTTGAATTTACTTGCCAATCTGATATGTATTGTGATTCATAAAATTGTGCTCTCCAAATAACTTCTATAAAAAGTCTGTCATTTCACAATTGAGTATATGATGAAATCCCTCAAATGCTAAAAGAAGTAAAGCATAGGAAGAAATCACTCTCCTTACAATGAATTTCTGCAGTTAATCTCCATGAAGATGTCTAGTTCAGAACTGTACATTCCCCAAAACTTCATATTCACTTTCATTTTCTTTGCGATTCAACATTAAAATTGCGTTACATCATATGTCATAAAAGAGAAAAACAAGTTTTTGTTATCTGATACTCTTTTGCAAATTAGCAGGGATGTTAAGATTTCAGACATTGTTGCATTGCCTTCCACTGAAACGGATTCTCAAAAGAGAACAAAGAGGAAAAAGAAAGAACATATAAACAAAGCTTCACATCCTGAAAGTGACAATGGAAACGATGAAGGTACCATTCAAGATAACAAAGCAAACAAAGAGACAGCAGATTCCGATAGTAAAGTTTCTGAAAAGAAAGAGCAAGATCAAAAGCTAACAATTGAAAAGTAAGTGCACTTTTATTTTGTTTATGCTTTTGATATAAAATAATACCGAAACACTAGCATGCGCTTTATTACTAAGTTTGAATTGGTGGAAAGGTAAATTTTATTAAGCAGCAGCTTCTTACTAAACTAGGAAGGGAGCATTAAACAGGTTTAATAATTTCTACAACAACCTGGCTAAGTAAATGCAAACTTGAACTGGTTCAAGCTTTTATGCTTTGTTAAAATAGCTAGAAAGTATTCTTATTCCTTGAAGTAAGCAGCAGCTATCATAAAATCCCTATACCAAGTTTTTTTTAATTAAATAAATGTACATGAATCAATTAGTATATCTTCTTATTATTTATTAACATCAAAGTTTTTTCCTACTAGATGGGTCGGCTCCATGGACCGAATGACATCATGTTAGGACTTACATTAGTTGAGTTAATAATAATAGTTAATTAATGAGTTAGTTAGTTGAGGTTTTTATAAGACTTTTGCATAAATAGGGAGGTTAGAGAGTTAGGGAGGGATCGTTGAATATTTGTAATTGTGAATAGAGTATTCTCTATTGTGGAGGGGAAACGCTTGGAGGAGAGATTTCTATCCTAGTTCTCAATAAAAGTGTTCTTTCTTAGGAATCCAATTCTTGGGTTCCTAACAATGGGTCCAACCTGCTGGATCTTTGAGGAGTGTCAGTGGTGCTGGAAATGGAGGATTGGCTGGCCAAGAAGGTGTTGCTGCCAACTTTTTCAGGTACGATCCAGTTGGGTGGGTTGCAAGGGCTGAAAGGTTCTTTGAAGAGCATGAAATTCGTGGGTTCGATGGAGTGCAGTGGGCGTTCATGAGCATGGACATGGACGATTGGATATTGTTTTTGTTTCGTTCTTGGCATATAAAAAAACCCAGATCCAGTTGGGAGTCACATTCCACAAGTCTGATCAAAAGGTTTGGAGGAAGAAACTTTTTTTGTAAGGAAGAGAGATCAGCAACGGGGGAGAAAAAAATCTGCATAGGAGAAGTGGAGCCATTGGTGGAGACATTTGAGATGAAACAAGAAATGCATGACACTGATTCAGCCCATGTGTCTTAAATAACTAGAAATGTTGATGCAGCCACATAATCAATGAAAACAGTAACAAAGGTAGTACAGAGGCAGAATGCAACCCAAAGAAAAGGTTGCAAGAACCCTTTTCTTGGTGGCCATGATGAGGTGAAGGAAGCAGGGAAGAATGACAATGGGAAAGGAGAAATTGGAGGTGGAAAACAAGCAAGAACGGGAAAGAAAACAAACCTGAACAGGAAAGAAGAACCAGCAGACGTGAATCGGAACAATGTTGAAATTGAGTCCACAATGGAAAGTGGGACAATGGCGGGCGTCGAAAGAGGTGTCAATGGTCGTGTAGAGCCGACAACAACGAAGAACATGCGGGTCTCGAGAAAGTGGGACAACCCATCGCCGCCGCCTAAACCGCCAGATGTTGAAATGCTTGTGGTGGCGAGAGTGACCCATAGAGCTCAAAGCTTGATAGCACTCACACCCAGCCAAGGAGCCGCTAGAGTTGTGGGATATAGATCTCCTTGGGAAAGAATCATTGATATTGAAAGTTGAAGGTCACATTGCTTGACTGTCCCAATTCAATCAAAGTCTTCGCATTCCAAGCAATTTGCAGCAGCGAGTGGTTCGTTTTCCATGTCCCCTTGAGAAGCTAGAAAGACATCCCGGTTGTGTAACATGTCATGTTGTGCTGCCATAGAAAATTTGATTCTGGAGAAGGAGGAAAAAGAATGGCAGATTGGGATCCTGGGGGACAAAATCATTCACTAAACTATTGCTACAGTGGTGATGCAGCAGCGTTTGAAGAAACAGAACTTGAAGGGTTAAGAAGAATTCATCACAACCATATTTCTATTGGGTCTCAAAGATGAAGTTGGTACAAAGATTCAGGATGAGGGTATAGTTACTCAAGGCTCACGTTGGGAAAAAGAGATAAAATCTGAAGCAAGTGTGAGTCAGATGGACTTAGCCCAGATATCCAAAGCTTCCATTCAAAAGGTAGATGATTATGTTGCAAGCATCCTTGTTTCTACAATGGTGGGTTTGTCATTGAGGACACCACTGAGTGGGTGTCTTGTTGGGACACTTGGAGCTTACCCAAAAATTATGATGAATGGGTCTTTGTCCTTCCATAAGTGGGATCCAGGTGGCAACATTCAAGAAGATAATATGCCACTATTTACTAGAAATGGGAGCAAGCTACAAATGGGAAGCCAATGCATATAACCACCTACTATTACCTACATGAGGATTTTTGTGGATTGCAACAACCTTGAGGACAAGGTTGTTTTGAGGAGGGGCGAATTGTTAGGAGTTACATTAGTAGAGTTAGTTAATAATAGTTAGTTGAGGTTGTTATAAGGCTTTTGTATAAATAGGGAGGTTATAGAGTTAGGGAGGGACCTTTGAATATTTGTAATTGTTCTCTTCTAGTTCTCAATAAGAGTCTTCTTTATTAGGAATACGATTCTTCGGTTCCTAACAAATCATGATATGATGCCTTGTCATAAGTTAAATTCAAAGATAGATAATTCAACTCTAAGTCTTTATAGCCTAGTCTACGTCAGGCCTATGCCAAACCATATAGTTTTTTAAATAGTCAAGGCCAATGCTTTTTTAAAGCCTATTTATGCACCTGCCTTAATCATAATGTGATTTAAATATACTGCCCTACATCAATTTTTGACATATTATGATGTCCCTTACTCTTCATGAAAAACTTTATAAAATTAACTCTTCTTTTTGTACTTAATATTTTGTTCTATGACTAATACTTTTCCATCATTATCCTTAATGCATATTACTTGTTTAAGCCTTGTTTTTTTCCCTACCTTTAGCAAGTTTGTAGATACCTTGTTTCCATTTTTTTGTTGGCCTATCACTTTCTTTGTTTCATATTAGCAAGTAATAGTAGTATTTGTTAGAATGTTACATAAATAATATAAATGATACAATCTCATGACATCCCTCTAAAGTTTGTTGTAGATTTCAGACCTCGAAATGTGAACACATGAATTCCAAAGCAATTTTTAATCAAAGTATCTCATGGCATGGCATATAATCAATATTGGAGGTGTTTGAAATCTAATATAAACAGGCTACAAATATTCTGAAAGCTACTTACTATTATTCAGTTTTTAACTTTTTTATCCTTAGAGATTGAAAGGGTAGGCATAAAGACCAAAACACCATTAAAGAGGGGGTGCCTCTCTAATCTGAACGTCATGGGAAAAAAGGGCATATATTTATCTTTGTTGTGATTTTGCAAAATGATAGAAGAATTGCTTTCTATATACAGAATAACTAGCAAATGGATTGTTATAGTTTGGTCATTGGTGTGGAACACATTTAAGAAGCAAAGCCTTAGATCCTTGCTCAGTAGTATCAATCTATTTGTTTTTCTTATTTAGCTGAATGGGTGCCGATGAACTTATCACTATGCCATTTCCATTATTTAAGTTGTCTGCTTAGAGCACTTTTGATCTGTAGCTTATTTTTCCAGCATTCGTGCAAATTTTTCATTTTTATGAACTGCTCCAATTTATTCTATTATTATTCACATACAATGTCAACGACAATGAGCCTGATACATAGCATGTTATGCCCTAAGCTACAGAATTTGTAAGATGAAGAAAAGACAACACAAAACTGTTACTCCAAGGGAATTATTTCCCTTATAAAGCTGACGATTCAGTTTATTATTTTGAATGCATCAGAACACCCTCCATCTAGAATACTTTCTATTTGTATCTTAAGTCTCAACTAGACCCTCTGTTACAGTCATTACTTCCATTTAACTGTTTAAACTACTCCCTGTGTTCCCTAATATTAGTTGTTGAAGGTAGTGATTGAATAACCAAGAAACTCATTAACTAATGCAATTATTACATAAATTGTTAGCCTTCTTCCTATTTTACTCTCATCATACCACTCACAGTTACCAATAAGTCTCTCTTCTTGCTATGCAAACCTTTCATTTTGCAATCTATATTTTTTTGTTTCCAGTATTCTATTTTTGCAAGTAACATATTCTTTGTACTTCCTACATATATTTTGTTCTTTATATTCTTTTTTGTTGTTAAGTTACATATTATGTTTCTCATTTCATACGTTCACGTTTTTGTTCCCATTTAGTGCATATATATGGAGTAGTAATTCTCTTAATTGTAATCAGATTTACACTCATCATAAAGTCTACACTTATATTCTCTCCACCACCACTCACAGTTACCAATAAATCTCTCTTCTTGCTATGGGAACCTTTCATTTTGCATTATATATTTTTTGTTCCCACTATTCTATTTTTGCAAGTTACATATTCTTTGTACTTTCTCCATATATTTTGTTCTTTATATTCTTTTTTTTTGTAAGTTACATATTATGTTCCTCATTGTATATGTTCCCATTTAGTGCATATATATGGAGTAGTCATTCTCTTAATTGTGATCACATTCTCTTTTGATATATGTTTCATGTTGTGAGTTAGTTTCTAGCCCAATTCATTTACTTTTTTGAAGTAAACTTACTTTTTTTGGGAGTAGATGTTTCATAATTAAATCATCTTTGAATTTATTAGTTATTTAATATTCAGTTTCATAAAAAATGTGTAAAATAATTGGTGGGGTAAGGGTATAATTGGCAAAAGTAGTTAATGTAACCTTGAACTTTAAAAACGACAGATAAAATAGTAACAAAAAATTTCTTAAAACCAACACTTATAAAAGAACAGAGGTAGTTCCTTTCTGCTTCCCCCTAGTCTACACATTTAATATCCTACTCTCTTGGTCCTTAACATACTACAACTTGTTTTGTGCAATAATCATAGTTAATAATTCTGGTGCAGCAGTGTGGACAATGGTGTTCATGACAATCCTGATGGAAATCAATCTGAAGTTAAGAAAGTTAAGAAAAAGAGGAAGAAGAGTAAAAGTCAGGGCAATGAAGATGTAAATTCTCATGTGCCTGTATCTATTGAGGAAACTACTGAGATGATGATAGTGGATGGAAATAACATTAATATGGAGGATTCAGAGCCTTCCCAAGTTAGAACATTGGAAAATGGGCTAGTTGTTCAAGAGCTAGAGATAGGGACAGAAAATGGGAAAATTGCTGCATTAGGGAAAAAGGTAGTTCTGTTAAATGATTTAAAATATTTTATTGACTGGTGATTACCAGTATGAAAACAAACATTAATTCCAGATTTGATTTAATTTAAATAAATGGCCTTTGGTTGCAGATCAGCATCAATTACACTGGCAAGTTGAAGGAAAATGGAGTGGTAGTTGATTCAAATGCTGGCAAAGCTCCTTTCAAATTTCGCCTTGGTAACATTAATAATGCTATTTACCAGAACCTTTTATTACCTGGATATTATTTGATCAAGAGTACTCTTGTGTTCTTACACTTGCATCACCTTTTGCAGGCAAAGGAGAAGTTATTGAAGGTTGGGATATTGGCCTTGAAGGTAGTCATTTAAACATTTTTCCTTGTTATTTTCTCTAATTGAGGTTTTTTATTTATTTAATTAAAACTAAAATATAATCTTTCTCTATATACTCTATATTGAGATACGCACTCCAACATGCATTTAATTTTATACTTTCATGGTTCTCAGGCATGCGAGTTGGAGAAAAGAGAAGACTTGTAATTCCACCATCAATGACGTATGTGATTGAATTCATATGATGTTAAATTTATATAATTTTCTTCAGTCTAGTTTATGTTTTGGAATCACTATAACCTTCTTGAATATGTGCATATTTCAGGTCTAAGAATGATGGAGACAATGCTGACATACCACCAAATTCATGGTTGGTTTATGACTTTGAACTGGTTAAAGTTCATTGATTACTCCATCCATCCAACTGCTTGTGGCTGGGATAAGTTATGGAGTCAGGAGGCAATACAGTTGGGCAATCGAAAACCGGATTCAAATGTATCATAACAGTTTTTTGTTGAATCTCTGGTGATTTAGCCCCTATTGATTAGTTTTTGCTATAGAATATAGTTGCTTTACTCTGCAACCAAATCCAAAGTTTTGTTTATTTCAGATACAACGTTAAAGACCAAAAGCAATGTGAATTGACGGTGGAAATAATTATGGTGTTTAAGATACATGTGTTTTTGTTTGGCCCCAAATACAAGGCTGAAGTGGGTCACATTTGATCACAAAAACATCTTTGTTCCAAAGCTTATGTCTTAGTTGACAAATCTGTTCCAAATAAAAAAGGCACCATCTTTGTTTCCTATATTGATGTCTGTCGGATTGTAATAATAAATTGATAAAGTTAATCTCTGGTTTTTAAACTATAAATCCACGGTTTGTGAATTGGATTTATTGTGTACTCTCTCTTTAATGGAGTGTACTTTACATCTATAAGTAACACCCTTTCACCTTGCTTTCCCCGAAAATGCTCCAAATGTTCAGTTTTTTACTTCCTTTCCTTCCCAATGCTTGAGCTTCACATGATATTTAGTTATCAAGCACTAAGGTTATCATGCAAAGCAAATAAAACCACTTTACAAACCCTCATGCATGTAGGATTTGAGAAAGGTTTATAGGCCATGGTTTCAAGAGTCTAAGAGGAAGATAAGATTACCCAAGGAGCTAATTTTTTTATAGGAGTTAAATTTTGAAGCTGACATGTTGAAAGGGGAAACCTTATATGGCAATAGACTTGTGAAGAAAAAGAGAGGAAATTTTTTCCTCCACACCCAACTTCATGCATGTTAAATCCACTATAATTAAGAAACAAAAGTCTGCTTAATTAAGGAACAAAAGCTGCATGGCATGCAAGGAAGCTTATCCAACTCTTGAGTGGAGACACATTTTACACGGTGTCACACTTCAACTATACGCTCTTTCATTATATGCACTCTGATATGCCGAAACAACCAACAAGGCATAACACAATTTTGTCATCACTATTTTTTTAATTTGATTGTTTTTGGTCTTAAAACATTTTGTCATTATTTTTTTTAAGCGTAAACAAAATTTAATCGGAATAATTATTAAGGATTATACGGATCTAGATTTTCTGCCGCAAGAATGTGTGCAATACTCTATATCTCTATTTTTCTTTCAGTTTTCTCTATCTCATATTTTATTTTTTCTCTTTGTTCCTCTCATCTAACATAAAACCTTGTTGTAGGTACATTATTGTAGTAGGGGATCCAATTTGCACATTATACTTGACACCATTACATATTATGACACATTCTTTTGACAAATGACACGTGGTATTTTAATTTACATTCACACTCATAAAATAACACTGTATGAAAAATAAAGGGCAAACGAGGAGATGGGTGTATGAGTAATAAGGGAAGTCGAAATAGAAATCCTGTTAGCCACATCCAAATTCAGAAAGCTATCTTTTCATATATCTCTATTTAATTTTTCTTTAGTTGAAATATACAAAATACCCTTAATAAAATAGTAAAAATAAAAAAAAATTTACTCATACCCCCACAATTGAAAATTTCCAGAAAAGTGAGTACTGGTAAAAAAAAAATTTACTGGATTGAAATTTCCGATAGTTATAAATCAATATCGGAAATTTCATTTTTAAAATTTTCGGGAGTCCACCCAGAAATTTCAAAAATGAAATTTCCGGTATTGATTTATAACTACTGGAAATTTGAAATTTCCGGTATGTTCACCGGATATTTCATTTTCCATTGAAATTTTCGGTACAGTTTTAATTTGTTTTTTTTTATCTTTTTACATAATTTTTTACTTTTTTTTTCATTCAATTTTTTTAGTGAGGAGCAAAAACAGACATTGAACATTCTCGAGTTCGACCTCCTACACAATCAAATAGGAGAGTTGTAGTTGAAAAAAGAAGAAAGAGGAAGGAGGAAATGCAGGCACATGAGTTTGAGCAAAATCTTGTGTTTGGTGAAAAGCAAGATAAGTAGCAACAACAAGATCATGTGTTTGATGATGAACATGATCAGCAGCACCAGTTTGAACATGGGCATTATCAATAGCCTGAAGAACCTATATTTCCTGGAGGTCCTTACGATCTTTCTGTCATGAAGGATTATGAGCACCATATTGCAATTAATGTGTGGAATGGACATGTTAGTAAATAATTTATTTTATTACATATTATAATATAGCAAAATGTGTGTATTTTAATATATTTGTAGTATAGGTTATTACAAAGCTGATTTTAGGATAAATGTAAGTTGATTTTAGGTTATCACAACAGTGATTTTAATGAATAATTGTATATTTAGATTATAAGTTATTGTATATTATTTTTAATTAAACATGATAGAAGTGCCTTAAAAGTTGTTTCAAATGGTAAAAAGCAAGACAAATTCATTGATATCAGATATGGATTATCTGCTCAGATAGATCATTGGATTACTATATCTGGATTACGTCATCTACGAAGATGAAGTTTACACATGATTGACAGTAATCTGATATCTGCTTTTGCTGAGAGATGTACGCAAGGACTAGCTCATTTCACCTGCCATTTGGTGAAATGACTATTACTCTTGACAATGTTATGGGTCTTTTGAGCATCCCATGTTATGGAGAGTTTTTCACACCTCCCGCTAATGTCAATGAAGATTTGGCAATTGCTGCTGCTGTTGAGTTATTGGGAGTTGTTTATGATGAAGCTGTAACTGAAACTATGACCAATAGAGGTGCCCCATATAGTATTGAGTGGTTGAAAGATGTATTTTTTAAGCAACTTCATGAAGGACGATATGACTGTGCAACGAGGGCATACCTACTTCATTTGGTAGGGTGTACCATTCTAGCTGATAAAAGTTTTACCCTTGTATCTGCAAAATATTTGTTTCTGTTTCAAGACCTTGATACTTGTGGTAAATGGGCATGGGGACCAGCTGCGCTTGTTGTTTTATATGACTATCTTAGAGATAGTACATTGCCTGCAATGAAACAGATTGGAGGATATTTATTTCTATTTCAGGTACTATTATATTTGTTATACTTATTATATTGTTATTACGATAAAATTCTTATTTAATATTTAATTATACTTATTATATTTAATTATTTGTATTTTTTTTTAATTATTTACAGACATGAATTTATGAGCATTTTCCTGACATTTGTAAACGAGATGTGGATGAGCCTATATCTTCAATGCCACAGATATTTCAATGGACTGCAAAACAAACATCTGAGAACGTTGCATACTACAGAGCAAAGTTGGATGCTTTGAGGGATACTGATATTATTTGGACGTCGAATTACGATTAGAACTTTATGACACGATTTCAGTTTGTGTCATTGTTTACATGATACATTCATTGGTGTTCTACAATGGTACCATATTTACCAGAGAGGTGCAATTTGGGTATACTCAACACATCCCTCCTATACCACCGATGCTCGGTTGTACGTGATGTTGATGTTGAATGGAGTTTGATAATTTTTTTTTACCACTCACGTGGTGAATGATATTTTTAAGAATAATTTCAGATTTTTAACAAATTTGGGGTACAGGTTTAATTGGGGGTACAAAAACTAACTTTCCCAAATGCTAACAAATAAAAGCCCAAACCCAAAAACACATTGTCGTTTGTTTAGTCCATTGTTGCGTTTTGCGCGAGTTCGTGCGATTGGCGAAAAAGGCATGGAAATTAGAATTGGAGCATAGGAAGAACAAAAAAACATGTTTTTGTGCTTTGCAGTGTGCTAATTATTCATTCATTCATGGGGGTCACAAGAGAAGAAGCTCCAACATCACAAGGAAATCCCATTTCTAACAATAATCCAAATTCAGTTCCAAATCCAAATCCAAATCCAAATCGAAATCCAAATCGAAATCCAAATTCAGTTCCAAATCCAAACCCTAACCCTAATCGGCCTCGTACAACGAAAGGTAAGTCATGCAAGGGATGTGCATACTACTCATCTGTTCATAAAGCCAAATCCAAAAACCCTACATGCTACGGTCTCTCAAGAACGCTACAGCAAGGTCTCTCTCTCTCTCTCTCTCTATTTTTTGGGGTTCGATTTTCCTGAAAAATCATATAGAAGTTGAAGCCGAAACCTTATTTATTGAATATGCTGTTTGTATTGACTTTTGAAATTTTGTGGTTGGAAAAAAGTGTTGATGCACAATTTGTATTTTTCTGCGTTGTTTATCTGAAGGAGTAAAATTAATTGAAAAACAATCAATTGGGGGTGATTTATAGGGATTTGAAGGACGTGAGTTGAATTGGAACTTCTAAGGATTCTAAAAAATCTAGGTGCTTCAATGTTGATTGTGTAAAATAGCCTTGCCATTCACATATTATTTTTTGGCTTCTTCATAGCTTATTGTTTCATATAGTAAATGTCCAATTTGATCTCTGAAATTATACAACCTAGTCTCTCACAATATCAACGAGTCCCTCATATATTATCGAAATTTTAAAATGATTATTGGAATTATTAAATGATAATCCAATTCATCCCTCTATTTTGATCTGCTACGAAGTACATCCTTAATATTATTCATTTAGTTTCAAGTACATCCCCAACATTATCAACTTAATATCATTATTATAGTCAATGCAAATACCAACAGAGGGGCAAACCTTATTAATATTGTATATTCTATGTAGTCCTGGTACTTCAGATTGAAGTCGTTTCTAATGTTCACACCAACACTATACCGATGCATGTGGTTAAGTTAAATCACTTTTATTTTTAGTGTCGTGTTCAGTGTCCGTGTTTGTGTGAGTGCTGCATTATTTATAATTTTGGGGCTTTTTGGAATATTGATAAGTATTGAGCACTAGGTTTGACCAAATTGGATATTTACTCTTATTCCAAATGTTGATGTGCTATTGGTCTTACTGGCATTTCTAAGTATTTGTTACAAAACACAAATTCAAAGCTACTGCAGGCTACCTTGCCTTCATTTTAAGATGTGATTGCATTCCTTGTATTTAGGTTTGTTTGAATTTGGGGGCAGCGACTTTCAGTTGAACCTAAAGCTGGATTAAAATTTTTCTGTCCATGATAGTTAGCTTGTATTTGAAATCATTAAAAAATGAATGTGGGGGTAGTTGCGCTCATAATAATCCGTTCCACTGTGAGAATAATAAAGAATAATTTCTGCTGAAATAAGGGGTCTGGGAAATGGGAAGAATGAGACTACCCTTCATAAAGATAATGAAGAGAGACTGGGCTTTTGAAAAAGCGTGAGAGTCAGACAAATGTGAAGAACAAAGAGGAAACATGTGTGAGGAGCTATTGGTAATATTGATAGATAAAACTAGGGTAAAATAGTCCATTTTAAATAATGAAAACTTTAACAAAAATAAATCTAGCCAAATTTGTAAGGATGTCTAATGCATAATTAACTTTTTCATATCAATTTGCAATCCATGTTAACTCTCCAAACAATGAATTTCATTTATGAAGTATTTCATTTTGGTTTTAACTTTTAAAGTTTCTTATGCCAAACAAATAGTTAATACTTTTGGAATAATCCAGAATTATTAGTCCAAACAAATTTACAGGTGATTTGTGGTGTTGCTATCTTCAATATGCTCCTTTAAGAAAATTTGTTGTGTTGTCCTTTGTTTTTAATAACTTTTGTACAAAGCATACATATGCGTTCAGGTACTTCATAATCTTTTTTTTGACAAAAGGTACTTTGTAATCTTGACACCTGTTGTTTGGATATTTGATGCATAGTGTTTTGTCATGTTTGTACAAATACTTTTTACTTATTTCTGCTTTTTGACCTTGTATTTTTACTACGTTTATTTTATTTTGTTTATTTACTTTTCAATTTGTTAATTTTAGTCATTCAGTTCACTAATTACATCCATTGTTGTCCTCACAGTGAACCTTCATCCAGATTACATTTCTATTTTATTATTACTACATTATTTTTTGTGACAGATATTGCTTACTAAATTTTTGTTTCTTTTCTATTGTTTTTTATTTTCTATTTTTTGCTTTATTTATGAGAGTTTATTCATTGTTTCATATATGCCTTTAATGTTTTTAATTTTGATATTGATGTTCGTATGATTTATGACCAGTTCCCCCCTATGTCGTGAGCGAAAGTGAGCTGGAAGCTTCTAAAGAGGGCCGCAGCCTTAAAAATTTCAAGTATGCTTGTATTGGATACTCTATCTACTTAGACAACAAAGATTCCCCACCTGACTCACAGGAGAAGACAGCAAAATTGCCCTTTTGCGTTGGTCTTGAGGTTTTATATCTAAGCATCCTTTCCCTTGTAGTTTATGCTTATGAAAAACTAGGTTTATCTTGTTTCAAAGTTTTTGTTGGCAGTTGGCACATATTTTTGTGAATTTATAGATTTTATATCAGGAGCAAACATCAATTTATCGCGAGGACCTAATATTAAATTTGAGGCTAATTACAGAACATAAAATTAAAATATCAAGGGTGAGGGTTAGCGGGGAGGTTTTGCCTAAGTAAGAACTTCAATTGTCTTCTGATGAAATGTGGTTCAAGTTTCTGACAGTACTGCACATGTTTCAGGTGGTCTCGGAGGTGAATTCTTCTACTTCATCTGTTGGCCATGTTCCTGCTCATGCTCGTAAAACTGAAGGTATTAAATTTGTTTTTTTACTTTTGTGTATAGTCGCATAGGTGATTTCCTCATTAACTAACAGTATCACGGTAGTAGATTTAAAAGCCTCAACGTATTTGGATAATTATCCTCTGGAAATGTATCCCTAGATGTGAATGTGTTAACATGGGAATTGTTCATGCACAGTCATAGAAGCAGTAGTGCATCTTATTATATGTTGAATGCTTTTCTAACATTCTCAAATTGTTCTTTATTGTGTGCGTTAAATGGCCTAGATAATGTTTACTATCAAGATAGCAAGAAATTGCCAAATAACTATCTATATTGTCTTTAAAAAAATGGAAATGAATTATTTATGTTAGCATTTATTAAGAACCAAGATTCAAATAAAGCAACAATGTAACAATAAAAGGAATTGGGAGAGAATTATGTATTTATTGAATTGAAATTGAGGGATTTACAGAAGAGTGAACTGTTATTGCCACAAGGCAAGCCACCTACAGAGAGCGGATACTCCATTCTAACAAACTGATAGATTTTCTAAAACGCTTCTACACTACCCTCCATCCCCTCTTTTTAAGCAAAAATGGTTGGAAGGCAAACAAATACTCTCTCCTCAAAATGCCAGCTCAGGCAGAACCTTCCTAATCCTTGGATTCCTTTCTTACCCTACGGGTGTCACCCTTCCAAGTGTTGGGCTGAGTGTTGAGCCCATTTTCCTATGCAGGAGGCCCAGCAGCATCATTCAGTTTTCCAACCTTGACAAATATCTCTTAATTGAATTAGTTGTTTTTGGCAATTTTGTTTCAATGATTTTCTACAACACTTGTTTGTAAGCAATTTTCTGTGCCTATACTACCAGTGAACATTTCCACATTTCGAAATGAGGCAACTCATATCATCATGAAAAATTTACAGCATACACAACACTATCCTATTTACAACTGTATAGTGTAATTCTTTCTTCTGTACCTGTATGTATGTCTTTCCATATAATCGTTATTAATTTTCTTCTATACTATGTATGTCTTCTATATCACATAAAATAAGCCAACAATAAACACATTCACATTAAACAAATGACAGATTCTGCATGGATCTCTATGCCAAATATTTTTGTATATAAAAAATTACACTGTTTATGGTTTTCGGAACAATTATAGCCGCGAGGTTGGTATTATGTTGGAGATTTTATTTTGTGGGTGAATCAGTTTCTTCTCTTTTTTATTTGTACTTCTTTCAGAGCCTTTTCATTTTATTGTTTTTGGTTTTGGTCTTTGTCTGTCCAGAACGTGAACAAGCAATTCCTCAACCACGATTCGCCAAACCTCCAAATACCACAGCAGAAGAATTCTTAAACAGGCAAGCAGAAGTTTTCAGTTGGAGTAATTGTGTGCCTTTCATAAACACATTTGTTAAGGATATATATAGTCTGAAACTAGTGATTCTAACACCTGGAATATTCTAAATTGCAGGTTTCAAAAAAATGCAGGCCTAGTGGCATCCGGTGTTGTAAAAAACTTGAACAGAATGGGTCACTATGTAAAAGAGGCCCTAGATGACATTCTATATAGGCGACCCAAGTGAAGCTGGCCATTGTAATTTCTTTGCAAGAAATAATTTTAATTTTACACATTGGTCATTTTTTGAATTTATTGTTTGCATTCTGACATTATGTGGCACTTTTTTTTTTAACAGTTAATAGTTACTAATGTTTTAAATGTATATTTTCTGAACAATCATACAAATAAATTTACATGATCATCCCAAAATTTATAATGATTCCTTTTCATTTGTTTGTTCTACAACTTCTGGTCCTGATAGGTAACTCGTAGTTATTGAGTGAGTTAATTTTGGGGCCTTCTTCCTGTCTTTTGCTTACAAATTTTTTCTTCCTTAGTCAATAGCAGTTTCGTTTCTTCTTTATATGTTTCGTTTTCCTACATTGTTTTCTTCCTCTATTTCGTTTTCCTCCATCATTTTCTTCCTTTGTTTCAGAAACAGTTTTGTTCTACTCTGTTTCTTTCTTCGACTTTGGTTTTGTAAGAGCAATGACATCTTCATTTGCAGTACCAACAAACAACAACCAACAACGAAAGTTGGTTGAAACCTACTGGTGAAAACCTTGACATGGCTTGTCAGTTGATTTCTTTGAAGGATATTAATGACAAGAAGATCGTTACTTGTGATTTTTGTGGGAAGGTTTCCAAATGAGGTATTACGAGAATGAAATTGCATTAGTTGAGGATAAAGGGAGAAATAGCTCATTGTAGGAAAACATCTACTGATGTAATACTCAAACTCAGGGAAGCTTAGGAGAAAAAGAAAACAACTAAGGCTTAATTGCAGTTTTGGTCCCCTTATTTTAGTTGAATCGCAAAAGTAGTCCCTCTATTTTATTTCTCTCCAGTTTTGATCCCTCAAACAAAATTTTGATTCAAAATTTGATGAAGTTTTATTTGTTTTGTGTTTATTTAAGTCACACAATGCGTCAAGATCTGCCGGTGCAACAATTGTACTTGAAATCTATGATTTTAAATGGTATGGTGTAACTTGAAAAAATAAAACTTTCTCAAGTTTTCGACCAAAATTTTGTTTAGAGGACCAAAGCTGGAGAGAAATAAAATGGGAGGACTACTTTCGCGATTCAGTTAAAATAGGGTGACCAAAACTGCAATTAAGCTAACAACTAATGATTTATATGCATGAGATTAATATCGATGAGAAGGACAATGATGCTACAAAGGAAATTACAAATGTTTGGACATAAAAAAGGTTTGCAATAGGTGTTGCCAAGACGAATGTTAAAGGCCGTAAGAATGTTTTTATATTTAAAAATCTAAAGACATCTCAAAAGATGAAAATAGCAATGGCCAAATGTCAAATATCGATAAAAGATGCTTCTGTGAAAGAAGCAAGAGAATTAACTAATCAATACATTGCTTGTTTCTTCTTTAGAAATAGTATTCATTTTAATGTTGCGAAGTCTAGTAGCTTCAAGTTGATGATTGAAGCGATTGGAAATTATGGAACCCACTTAAAGTCTCCATGTTGCTAAAAACAGAACTAGAGCTCACAAAGAAAATGTTACACGGACTTATAATGAAGTGAACTCAATATGAATGCTCTTTCATGTCAAATGCATGGACAAATTAAAGACTGGGGCATTGATCAGTTTCTTGGTCAACACTCCAAGTGGGTTTGGAAGGAGTATTGATGGTTCTAGCTATATGAAGAACAAATTGAAGATATTTGAGCTTTTGGACACATTTGTTCAAGAAATTGGAGTGGAAAATATTGTGCACGTTTTTATCGGCAATTGCATCTATATCTTGGTGGGTAAGAACTTTATAATCGTCATTATCCAATTTGCAATATTAATTATATGCTTCCATATGATGTAATTCATTTATTTTTGTGTTAGGAAAATATTTAGAAGACAAGTATCCTAATATCTTTTGGACTCTATGTGTTGTATATTGTGTGGATTTAATGTTGGAAGATATTGGAAAGTTGCCTATTGTTATAGAAGAGGAAGATTTCCTGCTGATTTTATCTACATCTATACCATCACCTTTAACATAATGAGAAGGTTCATCCAAAAAGTTGAATTGTTAGAAGTGGAGTGACAAGATTTGCAACTACATTCCTCACTCTTCAAAGGTTGTATAAATAAAAGAATAATTTTAGAAAGATGTTTGTATCAAAGAGTGGGTGAACAAAAATGCATCAAAAGATCTCAAGGGTAAAAGGCATATAGTATAGTTATCAATGCATCATTTTGAAAGAATATTCTATTATATCTCAAGGCGATGTGGTCGTTGGTGCAAGTTTTGAAATTGGTTGATAACGAGAAACAAGCGACAATGTGTTACATATATGAGACAATGGATATGGTGATAGAGTCTATTGCAACTGTGTTCAACGGAAATGAGAGTAAGTACTCTGAAATTTATGCAATTATAGATAATAGATGGAAATGCCAACTTCGTCAAAAATTTCCTTAACCCCCATCACTTCGATAGTGAACCAAATGTTGACAAAGATCTGAAAGTGACAAATGAGCTTTATGCTTGCATTCTAAAGCTTTCTAAAGATTCAAATGATAATGATAAAAATCTAAAAGGGATTGCTCAATATAGGAAAGCGCATGAAATGTTTGGCATACCTTCTGCAATTAGAATGGGGTCCACTGTGTCCTCTGCTAAGTTAAAAGTATAATATTTTGTTAATTTAAAATTGCATACTTGATACTTGTATGTAAATAGTGAAATTAGTTATTTATTGCATTACAACTGAGTGGTGAACCATGTATGGAAACTATGTTCCACATTTGCAAGTTGTTGCAATCAAAGTGTTAGTTAGCGCAATTGGAATACATTTAAGCAAGTAAGTAATGTCAATGAATTTTCTTATATAATTGGATGTAGTGAATTTTGAATTAATTATTTTATTTAAAATTTTAATATATGTTCATTCTAAAAAGAGAAGCAAACTTGAGCACCAAGTGCTACATGACTTAGTTTTTGTGAGTGTTATGATTGACTTGAAAAAGACCAATTTGATAATAAGGATTTAACCGATCTCATTTTCATCAACCATATTTATATTTATGAGTGTTATGATTGACTTGAAAAAGAAGTGGATGAAAACAATGTATTTGTAAGTGATTTGGTCTTGGGAGAAGATGGCTTGACTTGGGAACTTGTTGGGGATGTAGCTGGGGTTAATGAACCAACAAGAGTTACTAGGCACCAATCAAGATTCGTTGCAACTGTGGCTAATGGAGATTAAGAGGTGGAAGAAGAAGAGTTTGGATCAAGTGATGAACAAGATAATGTTGATGTGGTTGAAATTACAAGTGAAGATGAGGAATATAATTTAACATGCTTTTGATTTTTTTTTTTTTTTAATTTGAGTCTTCTCCAATAAAACTTGATTCCTTTGAGAACTTAATTTTATTTACTATTAGAACTTGATTACTATTAGAACTTGATTATGTTGAGGTAAAAACTTTTTTGTTATATGTTTTAATAACAACAAACCTTATGAAATAAATGTTTAAGTTTTATGAATAATGATCTACTGATGATTGTACTTAGGTTTTATTTAAGGAACATGAATCACATAAGTGGACAAACAAGAAGCCATTCACATCAATAAGTGCACAAGTATATATTGAATTATGAAAGAATCAAAGTAGTGTATTTCATGAAGATATTAGAACACAATCTTCTAAATAGATTTATGAACCAATGAGAATCAAACAAGTCAAAAGCTGTCTTAAGAATCAAATACAACAAGTGTTTAGAACGTTCTGAACCAAAAAATAAGGAGAATTATCAAAATGATCATTTGATACTTTGAGAAATATGTCCAACGATATATTATAGATTCAAACATATATGAAAATAAATAAAGAAGTCAAAGAACATCTTTATCCAAGAATCTAAAAAAGAATATATCATATATTGTATCAATCATTTAAGAGAATGATTATTGCATCTTCAAGATAACATCTTCATGAAGAAAATGTCCAATACATTCATACCTATACTAAAGTATCTCAGGAATACTTGATGGACAGGACACACCACATGTAGCACCAAGAGAAATTGTAGGAAGTATTGCTTCAACAAAATATTTATCCTCTCATATAGAAGACAACATTCTCAATTGTTATGAAATAATATTCTCATGATGAACAAGTTCATTGCACTCATAAATATTCATATCAGTTGAGCATAATGACAAGAATCAACCTTGAAGAAGAAATCATTTCAAGATTGAGTCATTTGTTTAAAGAATGATGAAAGAACATTCACCATAATGTCCCGATTGTTCTATTAAAGAACAATTGACAATAAAAGATCTTTTTGGAAGGGACACATGCAATAAATTAGTTGACATTTTGTACACGGGCTTTCCAATATTTAATGAGCAATTAAAAGTCAAGATTTGAAGGCCTACGTGCAAAAACAAACATGCATAATGTTCTTTAGACTGATCTTCAAAATGATACCCAGATTGATCTCCAAATTGATGACATGATGATTGCAAAATATTCTGGTTGTCTTAAATAAAATAAAAAGACAAATGAATCAGTTTTGGGATCACTAAAAGTCTGTTCTATATTGATATAATTTGCATATGGACCACCAAAAAGTAATCAAGTCTCAAGAAGTCAAATAGTGAATGTCCACTTGCAAAAAATTCATGCAGATTGAACTGCAGTTTTGATCTCTAGATTGATTAGCTGGAAGCAAGTGCAAAACACAAAAGTACACTGCAAAGTACTATATGACATGGCTTGCTACCCATATATTAATTCAGGGAACTTTTCCAATGGTCATATGACAGACCACCAAACATTCTGGTTTTTCTCCATTGTCCAACAAGGCAAGAACGTTTTGGGTTATTCAAGAAGGTACTAGACAAAATTACATTACACAAAGAGATTGATTTAGAAGATTGTTTGCACCTTGAAAAGTGTGTCCAACGACTATCTTCAGTTTAAACTAAATATTCAAAGCCTCTTATCAACTATAAATTAAAGACGAATTGAAAGATTAAGGTAATAGTTTAATTTGCAATCTAGCAACACATGCTCAAGCAATCACAAGTAAAAAAAAAATCTTCAATCTAACTCCAGCTCGCTTCCCTATATCTGTGGATCATCGTTTACTGAGTTTGTCTTTATTTATCTCAAACCAAGAATTGAGAATCATTAGATCCCAAATACTTTTTATCATACACATTAAAATCAACTCAATGTTATCTTTTATGTTAGATTGAGTGTGCTTGTAAATATCATTTCTAAATTGAAAGGTGACTGTGAAAATTCTTTCAAGGTTGAAAAGTGACTATAAAAATCATTTCTAGGTGAAAAAATGAATATTGTAATTGATCAAGGTGTGATCAAAAGAAAATGTGTAAAAGAGAACTTCTGGTTTTGAAGTACATAGTGAAAAATGACGATTGTGAAGACTGAACTAACCCGAGTTAAATGAACTAATATACTTTTTGTGTGTGATCTTTCTATCCCTTATCTTTAGTTATTTTCACGCACAAATTACACTCCACCATTATTATTTTTATTTACAACTTCTTAATTTCATAGAGATTGTAAAAATGTTCTAGTCAGTTAAGAGATTACTAATCAATTTTTGGTTACCAAGTTTAATATAGAGTAAAGCGTCAATTAAAATGTTGGAACTAGATTTTAAAATCGTCACAATTCATATCTCTGTTTCTTGTGACTATTCTTTCCACTTCAGATTACTATTACGATTACTATTAGAACTTAATTTTGATGTTGGATTTTTTTTATAAAGTATGATTAACCTTTATTTTTGTATATTTTGCTATTTTTTTTTTATACTTTTGTATTTTATATTTAGTATATGTACTGTTTTTTTGACCTTCGCAATAGCGACCATCCTAGTGTCTGCCATCTCGTTTTTTTACTTTTGGAGTTCGACACTCCGCACCACTATTTGAGACCAACATCATAGACTCAGCATTCCATCGAGGGGTCAATCATGGAAGTAGGTGCCATGTGGCACATCTAGGTTGGTTAGTCAAGTGGTAGAGAGGTTGTTGAGTGTTGCAAAGTTCGCTTCGGGAGAACAAATTTGGTTAGTGAGAATGTTGATTTCCAGCTAGTATAAATACTTCATTTTTCACGTATTTGCTTGTTTTCCGCTAATCATCATATATCAAAACCAATCAAACTCTCGCATAACATTCAGCAAATCAGTGTTTTGTTTCCAATCGTCAAAATTCTTTCTTCATTGCTATGCAACTAAGACTCTCTTGAAATTTTAATTAGTATTTTTTTATAAGACTCATTTTAATTTTTAAACTGTATTAATTATTTTTTTATTTATATATCGTAATTATTTTCATCTTTTTTTGTAATCTATAATAAATAATACAATAAAAATATAAATTAATATTTCTCTTAAGGATAAATTTGTAAAATAATTTAAATTTTTAATAAATTTAATACTATAATTAATTTTCTTAAATTCGGTAGTTTTGTCAAATTAGTTTTATATGTAAAGACAAAGGTAATAGTTTTTTTAACTTACTCATTGTTCAAGGCAAGGGTTAGCATGGTCCAAATCATAATTTAGTCCATCATGGGATAAAGCAGAAGTATTGATATCCATCTACTTTAGGATTTTTTATAAATATATATATTATTATTCAAATGCCACACAATGAAAAAATCTTACGCGATTGTTTTATTTTTTCAATTCAATAGGAGGTCGCTTCCTAGGCTAGCGACCAACTAAAGACAATTTTTTCCAAGCTCAATAGGAGGTCGCTTATCCAGAGAGCGACTTGTTACTAGTGATTGGATTTTTTTTTTTTGATTTTAACAATTGTTATTAATTATTTAATAAATTAAAATTAAGGGCCAACGACCAACTGAAGGCAATTTTTTCCAAACTCAATAGGAGGTTGCTTCTCCAGAGAGCGACCTGCTACTAGCGATTGCATTTTTTTTCTTCTGATTTTAACAATTGTTATTAATTATTTAATAAATTAAAATTAATTAAATTATTTAAAAAATAAAAATACTAATAATAAAGTAAAATAAAATACATTAATAAATAATAATAATAAATAATTATTATGATTATCATAAATAATTATTATAATTATAGTTATAATCATAATTAAAAATGGTTATAATTAAAAATGATTATAATTAAAGTGATTAAATTATATGATAAATTTTAAAGAAAATACATCAAAATTTAAACAAATAATAATAATAATTAAAAAATTATATTAATAACATGAAAATGAAACCAAATACATTAAATTAACAAAAAAACATCACATTTGAGAAAAAAACATCAAATTTATATCAATGATGTACACCTAAGTAACCTTCAGTTCCACATCTAGGATGTCGTCAAACTTGTTTAGCTCTTTGAACGAGTTGACGTTCTTCCGGTTCATCCTGATTTTGATCATTTTTTCTCAATGTAAGTTGTAGGTGGATTAGAACCACTACCACATGCTTCATAAAATTTTGAGACTGAGGATTATACATGGAATCAAACATAGCATAAGCCGACTCAAGATTTGTGCACTGAGTTCCAAAAAATTATAGAAAAGCCCACGTTCTGTCGGATAGCTGGGGGTTGATATTTCTGGCACCAACGAAACATAATACTAAATCAGTAGTGGATCATAACATGGAACTTCAGTAGGGACGTGTAGGTGAGGTGATGATAAAGACGATCCTGCTATGTTTTGTTGTTGTGGGGTTAATTGGGAGGTCGATTGCACATGAGGATATGACGGTGGTTGTAAACAGGGATCACAGAGATATTGTTCGACAAATATACATAATTTGGTGTGTTGTCTAAACCAAATCATATATTCTGTGCTATGACATAAAACACCTTCTAAGATCTTACCTTGCAACACGTAATTCTGACGCTCGGTCCAATGTTTAATTTCTTCCCTCCAAACCCAATTTCAATTATTATCAATTCCATGCCTCATGTCGACCTCATGGTACATTTTCATGTCCTCGGGTGGTTGTGGTATTTGTTGATGGAAGTCGAACTAAAATGTGACTTTATCTGTATGATGTTTTTCAACAATATGATAACAATGCAAATATGTACATGTAGTCCAAGTGACCTCTCTTCTTCGGAAACTTCATGTTGGAACCCGAGATAAAGTCTCCAATAAAACTGATAAAAATAAGCTAAAGTAATTATAATAAGCATAAAAAATAAAATATTTAAAAAGTTCAAATTAATGTGAATGAATATATTACTTCCTCAACCATCAGTATCCTTCTACGTCGTTATTAGGAACTTTAGCGAAATTTAGACACCAGAATTAAATATGTCGAATATATTAAAAATAAAAAATATAATAAAATTAGTAATATGGTAAACAATTGATTTTTTAAAAAAGAAAAAATAATATAAAAATAATATAGTTACCTTTGTGCAAGTGGAAATATCCATGCATTGAGAGATTGTGGAGTGACACAAGACAGACAATACAATGCCCAGTTTTGCAACAACAATGCACATCCTCCCATTATATTACACTAGGTTTCGTTGCAAGACATAGTTCACTATAAAGTGTAGCTAAAACTGCTGAACCTCAACTATATTGAGATGCTTTATTTAAATCTCCTAATAGTGAAAGATATTTTAAATGTACACGATTATCATGAGAATAGCTTGATAAATGAGATAAGGATCTTTCATAGGATCTTTCATAGACTATTTTGGGCTTTCGTTCCGTGAATATCTGCGTTTAAATTCTGCAAACCAATAGTACAAGTTGATGGAACTTGGTTGTACGTCAAGTACAAGGGAACTCTATTGGTAGCAGTTGCACAAAATGGAAACCACAATGTAATTCCTATAGCTTATGCTCTTGTGGAAGGTGACACAAAAGAGGGTTGAAGTTTCTTTTTAAGAAATTTGAGAAAATACGTCACTCCACAAACCAACATTTGTTTGATTTCAGATAAACACAAATCCATTAATAGCGCTTATAATAATCCGATTAATGGGTAGCAAGATCCTCCGTCAAAGTATCTGTTTTGCGTCCGACATATTTCACAAAATTTTGCAAGGAAATTTAAAGACAATGCTTTGAAGAAAAAAGTTATTTCTATGGGTAATAATTTTATTCTTAATTTTTATAATTAGTGTAATTTTTAATAATTTCATTCTTAATTTATATAATTAGTGTAATAATGCATTATCTACTGTTTCACTACAGGTTACTCGATCAATGAGCCTACATATCGATACTACCGCAGAGAAATAGACATAGTAAACCTGGAGGCTTTGAAATGGTTAGACAACATACCTCGACAAGATTGGATTCAAGCATTCGATGGAGGTAGCTGTTGGAGGTCAGATGACAGCCAACCTTGTTGAGTCGATCAACGTAGTATTAAAAGGCACACACGACCTTCTCATAACTGCTTTGGTCCCATCAACTTATTTTAAAACAGGGTCACTGTTTCGAACCATGGGAAAAGGACATGCATCAATTTTAGCTTCTGGTCACGTATACACAAAAACTTGCATAAATTTTATGAAATTGGGAATACGTAAATCTAATAGTCATAGAGTCGATAGTTTTGATCGGAGCAACCATACTTTTCATGGTCCACAAGACAGTAGTTCCAAGGAAAGGGTATCAATTGGTCATTTCACTGTAAATCTTCCTAACAAGTGGTGCGATTGTGGGAAATATTAAGCTAAACATATGCCTTGTTGACATGTGATAATAACATGTTCTAGCATTAAATATAATTATTGGAGCCTTATACCTGATGTGTACAAGGTGGAAACAGTACTAAAGGTCTACGACGAAGCATTCTAACCCATACCAAACGAAAGATATTGGCCACAATATGAATGTGTTAAGATAGGTCACAATTCACTAATGCAGAGAATCAAGAAATGTCGCAAAAAAAGCGAACACATTAGAACATAAATGAGCACTACAGAAAGAGTACCAAGAAAATGCGGATCATGTTGGGCCTCTAGTCATACTAGGAAACATTGTCAAAACGCCGCTGGCACATCTACTTAAATTTGATGTATTTTCTCTTCAACTTTAATGTATTTTCTTTGAAATTTATAATATATTTTAATCATTTTAATTATAATCATTTTTAATTATAATTATAATAATTATTTATTAATGTATTTTATTTTATCAACAAATAAGAGTTCTTTGTAATATTCACTTGCTCTACAACGGTGGTCGGAGCAATGGCACAAGGCGATGCTGGCAGCGATGCAATGTCAGGACGAAAGCGGAGGGTGACACAGCCGTGATGGGTTACAGGTCTCTTTCTATTCAACGATAGTGTATTATGGATGTAATGTGTTTCTAAAAAGAGAGAGAAATTCATTATAAAATAACATTTATTTGTTTAGAAAATACATTGACAAAATAACAGCTTGTATTTATCACACAAGAGGTAAAATAATTATGACACACGCGTCCTATTAATATATTTTTTAGCATGTAGATTATTCTCGTTTCTAATCGAAATTCTTCTTGCTAAGAAAATAATAAAATTCTTGTCGTTATATATTTTGCAAGTCGCTCATGTAATTTTGTAAAATTTGTGGCTTTAAATTTTGTCCAATAGTTCTTACTCACATTCAAATATTCCAGTATTAGATTGTTTAACACTTTATCTGCCTCAATTTATTTTATTAAATTGTGTAAAATAGCCCAATATCAATTGTTTTGCATTATCTATGTTTAGATACTAACCTGCCCCATGGATCAAATATTGTTTTAGGAGTTCGTTTGTCTTTATGGTTATTGTTGTTACAAAAATTGTTCTAGGTTATTTTTAACGTATCTTTTGTGTTGTCGGTAAGTTTATAATTTTATGTTGTCCTATGATTCATTACCTTAACATCTTATAATGTATTTTTTTTTCTGTTGTGTTTTTAGACTCCTTACAAAATATAGATAGTTTTTTTACATCTTCTATCACAAAAATATTTTAAATGTAAATATGGTGGTCCATGATAAAACATAATCAAGATTAAAAAGATCACAATGCAGAAATAACATTTATCAAATGAGTATGACCTTACAATTATCACTATAATAAGAGCTCACTCTATACAATCCTAATTTATTCGTTGACTAATATGCCGACAATTAAACATAAATAGAAATAACCATCTAATTCATTAGCGGCATACCAATCACTCAGTCTCCTCCTTGTTGGCAACTTCTTTATATGCTATCATCACATATATCATCTATCCACACATATAGTGTGCAAACAACCATAGAAGAAATAAACGAATGAATAATTATTCTCAAAGACATAATCAACAAGAGTACGGTAAATTAAACTCACATCAACATTCATTACATATAATACTTAATCAACATTAATAGAGGCATGATAACATCACACGATTCATAATCATCAACTACTCTATGTTAGATCTTTTTAACTGTGAGTTGATATGGGTGGAGAAGTCACCTACTACCCCATGAACAAAAGTGTCTCGTCATGTTGATTCAATATTCTACATAATATCCAAGCGGTGCATATTGTTTTTATGTAAGATCTTCCCACTATTAACGCCATCAAGATCTACTCGATTGTCGAGCATTAATTCTATCACAATTTAACTTCCAAACATGTCCCACAATATGAATGCAAAAGATAACATTCATTATCAACAATTACCATCTAACAAAACTCAACTTGAATATTTTGATATATCATGATGTGTTGTGATATGGTCTATTATAATTGTTTGTGTATTCTACTTACTTATATTACACTATCAACATGATTTCAAAACTCATATCCTTCGTTGTTTGTGTTTGACTAGCTTGGTCTAGCGTTTGCGAAATCACAATTATTACAGGTTAATGAGTTTGGAAGTTCAAGTTTGCGAGAATAAGAGTTGTAATTTGTATTTTGCTTTTACTTATTTAATTAGAAACGACTTTCTGTATGAAAACCTTATAAGTACTAGTAAGTTTTTGAAATTAAATTGAGAAATATGATATCCTAAATAACCATCCAAAGTTTATTTTCCCTCTAATAGAGTTTTTATCTATCCGGTGCTAAAGTTTATGTAAATATGTTATAAGTTATTATATATTATTTTGTGGTTTAGGGTGTCACAATTTGTGTAGAGTCTAGAGTTGTTAGGAGTATTTCAAAGTGGGATAACTCAAAATTTCTTCTTTCTGATTGTTGATTAAGTTTAATGTAAGTTTCATTTCTATTGTTGTTACTCATTATATTAGGCAATTAAGTAAATTAAGTTCATCATCACTAGTTGATTTAATTATCCTCTACTTACTTGACATATTATTTTGATTATTTAATTGAGTTTAAAAAAATTGAATTATAGATTATACTTAATTTGTTTTCCAAGTGAAATAAATAGGGCTGTTAGCTATTTTTGCATAAGAATAATTATAATTAATTAAAGGTGTGATTGAGTTCTTATTGATGTTATTTTTAAATTATTGCCTTATAACTTAACTGTTGAGTTGAGCTCAAATTACTATTTTCCTTGTTTTATGACTATGATAAAACAACAATAAATTTTAATTGTGGAATTATATGTTTATTATAAGTATTTTTGTACATGTACTAGTTGCTAATATTTTACAAAAAAAAAATTTGTGAAGTTAAAAGAAGTTTAACTGTGTTGAGAGAGGTGAGAGACATGACAACATTTTTCCATACTACGATCACCTTAAAAGTCTTTTAATCATCTATGGTAAGATCCAATGTTTTTAGTTATTCTTACCTTGAATAATTGACTACATGAGTAGAAAGGATTGATCAACCTGACGACCCATTGTCAGTTCAAATAGGCGAGAATAACTCATCATTATTATTCTGAATATTTGTTGATTTTATTTTGGTTAATTAGACAGAATATCCACCCTTATATTATTAGACTTATTTCAATGTTTATGTGTATGTTCTCATGAGGCAATATGCTCATCATTGACTTTTTATTGCTTCTACTTATTTGGTTATAATGTATGTTGTTCTAAATGATTTTAATTATAAATGACATACACTATAAATGTTGATTGGTTAAAAAGAAAAGAAAAAAAAATTGTGAGTCAGGAATAGGTGAAAAATAATTTATTTCTCCCAATATGGTTTTGTATATTGGTTCTTGATTTCAAAGTGATTACATTTCTTTGAGTTGTTATATGCATTTCTATTTGTAATTCTTGAATGTGTGAAATATTTTAAATGTTTCTCTATATGTCTAACTTTTGTTAAACATGTAGGGTGATTGTTGTTAGGATTTAAACATTATTTTAGGAGAGTAAGACTAATAGAGCATTATTTGAAAAGTTAATTGAACTTTATAATGTGTTTATTTATTTTTTCTTTTTTTTTCTTCGTTCATTCAACTTAAGGTAGTATTATTGACTAATTCTACGAGTTCTACTTCCTTTGTAAATTATAGTGAATAATAGTGGTATTTATTTCTTTTATGATTGAAATGTTATATCTGATATGTGTTTAAATGGTTTATTTCTTGACAATTGTGCTTAAGTAACGAGTCAATTCATTGAGGGTGCTTAATTAGGTATTAGTTTGTCTATTGTTTCGATGACGAAATTTCTTTAACAAGGAGAGAATTGTAATACCCCAAATTTTAGTTTGCATGTGTTAGAATATATGTTGATAAATGATTATGATTAATTTCCTTACATGTGTATTTGATGTAGTGTGATAGTTTTATAGATATTTAATTTAGTTAATAAGATAAATTATTAATATTATATTTATTTATTTTATCTAATCATTTTAATGAAAATTATTAGTATTTTAATATGAATATTTTAGAGAAAAAGTTTTTAGTATGGAGGAGTAAAATAAATTATTTATTGATTAATGATTTTAAAAAAAATAATTAAAAAATAAATTTTGGGTCAAACGGCTATTTACAACTTATTTTCTATTCTATCTTAGCCTTTATTACGCTGCAAGAGACTTGCTACACCCCATTTACTGTTTCAACATGGACTTTGACCCACTCTGTTTTAGGTATTTTAAATCTGCTACTTTGGGCACCTAGATAATTGCTAGCTCCACCACTTCTGCACAAATTAAAAATCTGCATCGCAACCTTCTTCCAGATGCAATCTTCTTCCACGCTAGATGCCGCCGCCACTGCAATTCTCACATTCATCCATCACTTCTTCAGTTTGATGAACTATTTAAACGATCATAACTCTCACCAATATCCCCTTCATAAAATCAATTTCATATGTCTCTCGTGATCACAAAGTCTCGACTCATTCTCCTCCGTCATCAACACCGTCGCGAAGCCTCATTCGGTGGCTTTTGCTAGCGTCGTTGTGAGCTGTAACTACCATATATTCAAACTCAATGCTCAATTCTTTATTTTCGTGAACAATCACAATTGAAACAACGACCAAATCGGACTACCGACTTTGGACCCCGATTCCGATCAACACAGTGGTTGTCGAAAACAATAGTTTCGTGATCCACACATCAAACCCTTCATCCTATATCCGTCGTATTTCAGTTTTGCCAAGGATCACGAAAATCCTTCTTCGCCGCGTTATGTGTCGTTGTTACACTCGGCACTGTTTCGATTTGATTATGTTGGTAAGATAATTTTTTACTTGCCTTTTTGCGTCTTTTTACACACTTTCTGTACTCTTAATATTTTTTTTGTTATTTATGTTTTACATTAAAAAATAATAATAATTATGTTTTAAATTATAATTTCAATCATATATATATATATATATATATATATATATATATATATATATATATCAACTAATTCTACATAAAGAATTTTAGTCTCTCTACGTGCAATCTGGTTGAAGTAGCTAAATTTAGGCATATTATTTAGTTTCTTCGTATTCATAATTTCTGTTGTTAAATTTGAAAATATATAATTTGTTTCAATTATTTTAATAAGTTAGATGTTTTTATTATTATTTAAATACTATAACTATTATTTATGTCAAATATTTAATGATTCAATATATGTAGATATACATATACAAATTTATATATTATAAAAGAAATGTTTGAGACTATATTATGAGTTGTAAATAAATTATTTTTATTGGTTTGTTATGTTTGCTCGATTGTCTTTGTGGGCTATTAAAGACAACGATTTACGAAGGCGAGACACACATTCAATAAGTTTATTCGAGTTGGTTGTTGTAGTGAAGATCTCTATCTTCTCTAAGTTTGCGTGCAATCTTCAATCAAGGTATGGGGTGAGAGTGAAGTTCATGAGTGTAAATTAAGTGAGATAAACAGAAAAACCGTATTTCTCGCAATTCATTTGGGGCTCGCTACGTACAACTGAAGCTCTTTAAGTAATAATTGACTAATGAGTGAGATTGCCTAATTGATAGAATTTAAAATAGAAAATAATATTATTAATATAATAATAATAAATAACATTAATAAATAATAAAATATATATAAGCCAACCTATCATTCCTAATATGCTTTTTTATAAGCCCGAGCTTGAGGTTAAAATATGAATTAGAAACTTTTATAGGATGTTGTTTGATTTGATTTTGAAGATCGTGGGGTAGTTAAATTACTGTAGAATTGTGTATTATGATGATAAATTCGGAATGTAATGTATGACTATGAAAATATGCAATAACGATGTGTACTCATTGACTTATGATATTACCACCTTGATGAATATCATGAAATGAAATGTATATTGTGTTTAAGTGAATAGTGATAAATTCGACCTATGTCAATGATGGTTCTCTTAATGGAGTGAGTAACCTAGGCCAACGAGGGGAGAAAATAGATGTTCATAGTTTTTGAAGTGGATATTGGTTATCATATAGGTAGGATCTGACAAGCCTAGTTGTATAGTGGTACAACTTTTTGATGTGTCAGACCAATAAATATTTGCACCAATATATGCGTTAAGTATTGATTTTAAAAGGTACCAATAAGTAGTATAGTTGTACAACCATGTGATGTGCCATATTCATAAATATTTGCACCAATATATGATTTTGAAAGAAGTAGTATAGCGGTACCACCATGTAATGTGTCAGATCAATAAATATTTGCACCAATATTTTTGTTTTTCTACTTTTATTTTTTATAGTTAAAAACATGACTATCATATAAACCAAATTGTTTACACCAATATATTTTAGTTGGTGGACCTATCCCTATATAATGCATGAAGTGTTAGATTGAACTACATTAATTTCTAGTAATAAGCCCAAGTACATAAAATTTCCATTTCCATTGACATAAAGAGTCCAATGCACGAAATTGATACCAGGCACAATTTGAGGTAGACAAACAAATTTACAAGCTGTTTTGAAAAATTGAGATACATTTGTAAAACTACATGTTTGTCGAGTAAATAACAAGAGCTGCCACCAAAAAATTAAATAACCAATATACTACAACTTATGGTTTCAATATTTTGTTTCATATATATAAAAAAAAAAAAAGACAAAGATAAAGAAAAACCAAAGAATGAGAGAAGATAAATGGAAAGTGATATAATGTGATTTTAGTTTAGTTTGAGATAAAAGAAAGAATGAAAAGAAATAGAGAAGTGTATTTGTAAATGAAATAAATATCCTTTAATAAAAGGATATATAACAAAAAAATGTTTCCTAAAAATCAAAGATAAATAAAAATATTACAAATAAAAAAAGAGAATAAGAATATAAAAATATTGATTGGAAATAAAAATAAGTTATAAATACTAAACATATTAATAAATTACAAATATTTATTTTATAAACAAAATAAAGTAAGAGAAATATTAACATGTATTCTTAGGATACATAAATATACTAAAGATAGAAAATTTGTACTGAAAATCGTACTTTTTTTCTTTCAAAAATCATACATTTCATTTTAAAAAAAAATATAATTACTATTTTAAAATCTTTAGAATATATTACTTCAGTTATATAAAACACATGTTAATAAAACCCATAAAATAAAACCAAAGTGTATGTAAACGAAAACATTTTTTGTTCAATGCATTTATCACATCCACAAGTAAAATGAAAGAATGTTAAAGAACTGAAAGTAAGAGAAAAGTGAAAAGAATTTTTAATTGTTTGGTAGAAGTGAAATGATATTTATGTGGGGTCCATGTGTCTCTTTCTTTCCGTTGTCATTTTTGTTTGTTCAAGACAAAGGAAAATAATTTTTTCCGTAACTTTCTCCCCCCCTCACAATCACTCCCTCTCACTCACATTTCTCATCACTCTCCCTCTCAATTACAACTTTCATCACTCTCTCTCTTTGGTGGTTCCTATCTGTTGATTTTGATATGGTTGTTGCTCCTTGGTTTGTTTGGTTTTGGTTTCGTGGTGCTACTTCTTTGGTGGTTCCTATCTGTTGATTTTGATATGGTTGTTGCTCCTTGGTTTGTTTGGTTTTGGTTTCGTGGTGCTACTTCTTTGGTGGTTCCTATCTGTTGATTTTGATATGGTTGTTGCTCCTTGGTTTGTTTGGATTTGGTTTCGTGGTGCTACTTCTTTGGTGGTTCCTATCTGTTGATTTTGATATGGTTGTTGCTCCTTTTTTTGATCGCTCCTTTTTCGGTTTGATTTTTTGTTGGCTTGGTTCTTCTCTTTGATTGTTGCTTCTTCTTTGGTGACATCCCTCTTGTCCCCCCGGCTGTCCAACCACCTCCTGCGATTGTTGATCCTCCTCGTTACCCCTCTCGTCATCATCTTCAGCATAGAATCATTACTCTACCGTTTGTCTCTTCTTCTTTACAGATTGCTGATTTGTTCACAAAGATGCATTCCATTAAACGTTTTCGTTTTTTTTTAGTTGACAAACTCTCGATGCTCCATGTTAATGCATCGTGAGTTTGAGGGGAGATGTTAGATAATATTATTATATATTAGTAGTAAGGGTATTTTAGACAATTCTAGACAATTCTATTCTTTTATATATATACTCATTGTAACCCTATTAACTGTGGTTTTGGTTCATTCTATATTATGAAACCCTAGCGTGGTTGTTTCTCTTCTTCCTCTTGCTTTCTCTTTTCTTTGTTAATATTGCTTTTATTGTTGTTCTTGTTTTCTTTGTTGAGCGTGTGACCCGGTCTCTCCTACATTGCTTCAAAAAGTTTCTCCAATGAATATCAAACTCTATCAACATATCAATGTTTCTGAGACCTAAAATTCTATTTGATGAAGATGGAAAGTTCCCAAGAAAATAGAATTCGTAAAACACATAGGTGTTGTTCAATGTGATGTTGTTTTAATGTGTTTTGTTTCAAAGGCAAACAAACCAAAAGAGTGGTGACTTTAAAAAGAAATATGAGGACAATGACTTTAGTTTGAACTCGGATTTGGAAATATTTGGGTCGAAGAAGAAGAATTTAAGGATTGAAAATGAAGATTGTTTGTTTTTAAAAATTATTTCATAAAATTATTTTTAAAATTAAAAAGTAAAAATAGATAAATAATATTTTATTTCTTATTTTTCAATTTTTTTAATTCTTTAATAAAAAGCTGTTTAAATTTTTTTGTTTTTCTCATCTCTAAATCTATTTTTAAAAATATATCTATGAAACAAATTTTTTCTTTAATAATATTCTTTAAAACCATTTTCTAATTCAAATTTTTAAAAATTAAAAAATAAAATTGTTTCAAACAAATTCTAATACTCTTTAAAACAAAAATTATATATCGGACACTTCATTTATTGAAACGTTAAGTATTGATTTTGGAACGTACCAATAAGTTGTATAGTGGTTAGGGGTGGGAATAGGTCAGACCAGGCCAGACTTTGAAAGGTCTGAGCCTGACATACGATTTATTTTTTAGGCCTAAGCCTGGCCTACGGCCTATCATATGCTTTTTTTTCGGCCTGACCTGAAAGCCTATTTAAAAGCCTACTTAAAATAATTCTTAAAAAATATGAAACAAACATCCTTTAAACCCTAAAAAATAATTTTTTGTATCAAATAATAATTTTTTTTTCCTGAAACAAACACACTCATTATTACCTCTTAAACAAATATGAAACGATTACTGATTGATTGACTAATTGAACGGCTACCGAATATGGAATGACTACCAAATATTATGGAACAACTACTGAATATGGAATAGAGTGATTGCCTAATTGATAGAATTTAAAATAGAAAATAATATTATTAATATAATAATAATAAATAACATTAATAAATAATAAAATATATATAAGCCAACCTATCATTCCTAATATGCTTTTTTATAAGCCCGAGCTTGACCTATTTAAATAAATAGGCTTTAAAAACAGCCTGAGCCTAGCCTTTTTATTAAATAGGCCAGGCCAGGCCAAGCCATAGGCTCCTGACGGACGGCCTAGCCTATTCCCATACCTGATAGTGGTACTACCTTGTGATGTGTGAAATCAATAAATATTTGCACCAATATGTTTGTTTTCTACATTGATTTTTGATAGTTAAAAACATGACTATCATATAAACCAAATCGTTTACACCAATATATTTTAGTTGGTGGACCTATCCCTATATAATGCATGATGTGTTAGATTGGACTACATTAATTTATAGTATCACGGTCAAGTACATAAATTTTTCAAACTACATGTTTGGCGAGTAAATTTTCCAAACAATATGATTGGACAAACAAATTTACGAGCTGTTTTGAAAAATTGAGATACATTTGTAAAACTACATGTTTGGCGAATAAATAACAAGATCTGCCACAAAAAATTTAAATAACCAATATACTACAACTTATGATTTCAATATTTTGTTTGGTATATAAAAAAAAGATAAAGAAAAATCAAAGAAGAAGAGAAGATAAATGAAAAGTGATATAATGTGATTTTATTTTAGTTTGAGATAAAGGAAATAATAAAAAGAAATAGAAAAGTGTATTTGTAAATAACATAAATATCCTTTAATAAAAGGATATATAATAAAATAAAATGTTTTCTTAAAATCAAATATAAATAAAAATATTTAAAATAAATAAAGAGAATAAGAATGTAAAAATATTGATTGGAAATAAAAATAAGTTATAAATACTAAACATATTAATAAATTACAAATATTTATTTTATAAACAAAATAAAGTAAGAGAAATATTAACATGTATTCTTAGGATACATAAATATACTAAAGATAGAAAATTTGTACTGAAAATCGTACTTTTTTTCTTTCAAAAATCATACATTTCATTTTAAAAAAAAATATAATTACTATTTTAAAATCTTTAGAATATATTACTTCAGTTATATAAAACACATGTTAATAAAACCCATAAAATAAAACCAAAGTGTATGTAAACGAAAACATTTTTTGTTCAATGCATTTATCACATCCACAAGTAAAATGAAAGAATGTTAAAGAACTGAAAGTAAGAGAAAAGTGAAAAGAATTTTTAATTGTTTGGTAGAAGTGAAATGATATTTATGTGGGGTCCATGTGTCTCTTTCTTTCCGTTGTCATTTTTGTTTGTTCAAGACAAAGGAAAATAATTTTTTCCGTAACTTTCTCTCCCCCTCACAATCACTCCCTCTCACTCACATTTCTCATCACTCTCCCTCTCAATTACAACTTTCATCACTCTCTCTCTCACTCACAACTTCTTCTTCTTACATATCTAAATATCTATTTTTAGATATGTATGTCTAATATTTATATTATTTTTATTTGCAAATTGATACTAGTTTACATATCTAAATACAAATTAAACTTACATATCTAAATATCTATTTTCAGATATGTATGTCTAATATGTATTTTTATTTATTTGCAAATTGATACTAGTTTATTTCTTTTTGTTTTTACTAGTCTTATTTTACACTTGCATTTGAGTTACTATCTGGTTTTTTCATTTCATTTTTGAATATTTATTTTGAGTTTACCAATGTATGAATAAACAAGAAAAAAATGTTTTTTGGGGTCACTATTTTCCTCTTCCTTTTCTTATATGTTTAGAACTGTGTCTCCCTCATATCTCATTCTGATATCTCAAACACTATATCCCTTATATCTCATACACTATAGGCTAAAATAATATAAATATCTATTTTAAGATATGTCGGTTTGTACGATTTCTTTTCCCTTAATTGTTTTAAATTTGTTTATATTTATGTTAATTCTATCTGTTTGTTTTTTGTTACTTTCGAAGATTAACATGTGTGTTTAGTCTTTATTTTTTTTATTTGCAAATAGATATTAGTTTGATGAGTGCATTTCATATAGTTTTGTTATTGAATTTTTCTTAATATTATATGTCCCTAACGAAAAATTTATTATTTACTCCAGCCACAAAATTATTCTCATTCAACTTATTTTCACTCACATAAAATTATTTCCACTCAACTTACTTTTATTTCCCACTCATAAAATTATTTCCACACCCACTTAATTTTACTTTTTACTCACAAAATTATTTCCACTCGATATACTTTTAATTCCACTTATAATTATTTTCATTCAACTTACTTTTTATTCCACTAACAAAAAGTTATTTTCACTCAACTTATTTTTACTTTCCACTCACAAATTATTCCCAATCAACTTACTTTTAATTCCACTCACAAATTATTCTCACTCAACTTACTTTTAATTCCACTCACAACCACCATTGTACACAAATAAAAATGAAACAGGTCTCCACTAAGAGCAATCAGAATCAATTTTTGACAGTGATTCCTAATTGCCCTCAATACTTCCTTACAACTTTGAAGGTCATGTATAATCTGAACACCACAAGACCACTAGAGAAGGTAGTGGAAACATTAGCAGAACCAAAAGAAAGACAGAAGTGAGACAATGCTGACTATATATGCATGAGCCATATTCTCAACGATATGTCTGAATCTTTGTTCAATATATATCAAAGTAGCATTTCTGCAAAGGAACTATGAGATAAATTAGAGTCAAAATACATGCAAGAAGACACTACAAGTAAGAATTTTCTTGTTTCTCTATTTAATAATTACAAAATGATTGATAATAAATCACTAATAGAACAAATGCATGAGATGTTAGTAATAATGACCTCTGTTAGTTCAAAGATATGAGAGTTATTAGACAAATTATCAAAGATTGGTAGCGGAATATATTCAGGAGCAATGATTGACACAATTACAAATATTATCAATATATGAGACAAGAAACGATGCTTAATTCAGAATGTTAATCAAGACATAAAATCATTAATTCATACATTCAAGAATACGCATTTATGTAATATCAATAAAGAGTAGGGATAAGAAACAAATGCACCGAGATTTATACTGGTTCAACTATCAGTTTGATAGCCTACATCCAGTCCTGAAATCCAATAAGATTTCAGCCTTTTCCAATAGAATGAATTGAGAACTTTTTACAGATTATCCAGCTTCCTCAAAGCCTATCTATCTAACTCACTCACTCTTGTTTCTATACCACCTAATCCTTGTAGTTAATCTCCTAACTCACACAAGATCTAGGTGAAGCTTCTTCTTGATGATCTCACTCCAACAAAGATAACTACCAGTTTCCTTACTGGATTTCTAAACCTTCAATTACAGAAAATTGTCTTTCTCAAAGAATTAAAGAATATCAAGACTTTGACTCAATCACAATAGTATCTCACACAAAAAGTATTTAGCGAATGGATATTTTGTGTGTTGTAAAAACTTTTCTCTCAAAGTGTTTATCAAAGGTATTCAAATGTTATCAAAAAGTTTTTCAAAAATTGTTCAAGTGTTATGAAATTTTTTTAAAAGTGATTGAATCTGCTTATATATATTCAGAAAAACACCAGGATAATCGATTGCTCAATCGATTTTATAATGTTTTAAAGTTAGCTAAATCGATTGCCCAATCGACTTTCGCATGTCTTGTTTTTCTTGAATCTTGATCATATAAGCATGAATCGATTTGCCAATCGATTCCTTTAATACATAAATCAGAACTGATACTATGATTGTATCAGGATCGGTTGAGTAATTGATTATAGGTGTTTTGTTCAAACAACGAGATCAAAATAATCGATTGCTCAGTCGACTCCATAGTCACAGTCATAATCGATTTGGCAATGAGCTGGATCCTTTCTGTAACTTAAACATTAGCTTCAATCGATTCGTCAATCGATTGTGCTGATCACAATGACTCAGACTTTTACGTCAATCGATTTTCCAATCGATTGTGCTTGTTACAGAACCTCAGCTATTTTGACAAAATCAATGTGCCAATAGATTTATTCACAGTGGTTCTGATAAATGATTAACTGCAATTGATTGCATAATCGATTGCCACAACTTTGTAGTTTAAGAAATCTAATTCAATTGATGTCCCAATCAATTTGTTGGATCACAAAACTTATTCCTGATTTAAAAACTTTGTCACAATCGATTTGTCAATCGATTGATTCAATAAACGGTTGTTTCTGTGATTTGCAAAATCGATTGCTCAATTGATGTCCCAATCGATTGTCCAATTGATTGGATTTAGCCCATAACTCAGGTTTCACTAAAAATCTTTAACTAATCGATTGCCCAATTGATTCATGTAGTGAAAACTCTGGTTCTAAGTCAGACAATCGATTTATCAATTGATTCATCAATTGACTTATTAGTTGATTGATTTATATTCATTGGCAAATACTTAAGCATGAGACCATAGTGATTAGTCCAATAAACTAACTATTATGACACCTAATTACACAACATATAATTGCATCTTTCTCAAGCATATCCTCCAACTTTGGTTGATTCCTTGAGTTGCAAGCTTTTGTTCCAAGTGTATGGTGTCTGCTTGTTTGCCTGAAATATTTCTCAATTCAAATCATTAGATCAATCAAATATTTCATATGTACTGTGTGTTTGGGAATTAAATCAAAAACATGATCAGGGAAGCTCATGACTTACAAATGAGATTGAACGTATTCTTAATAACTACATACAACATAAGATGCACATGGATGAAACCATTATTGTATCCTCCATAGTAGACAAACTTACACCTTCGTGGAAAGATTTCAAAAAATCTATTAAACATATAAAAGATGACATATCTCTTGAGCAATTGCGTAATCACCTTCGTTTAGAAGAAGAGTACCGTAAACGAGAGAATACTAAAAACGAATTTACTGATGAAAAGGTCCATGTAATGGAAAAAGGAAATTCAAGCAAAACTTTTTAGAAAATAAATTGATATTTAAATATATCTCACTAAAAACACAATGGTAATGATGAACAACGAAAGAAAAGAAAATGAAGTTGTTATCATTGTGGAAAACAAGGACACTTTAAAAATAAGTGCAGGTTCTTTAAAACGAAGAACAAAGAGAAGAATTCAAGTGCAACAAAAGATAATCTTATTGCTGTCATTTCTAAGTTCAATATGATTGAAGATGTTGAATCTTGGTGGATAGACTCTAGTGCTACCCACCATGTGTGCAAAAATAAAGCACTATTTAAGACCATTGATGAAGAAGATGGAAGTGTTATGTACATGGGAAATGCCTCAACTGTCCAAGTCAAAGGAAAAGGAACAGTGAAGATTGAATTCACCTCTGGAAAAACACTTACTCTTAAACATGTATTTTATGTTCCTGAAGTTAGGAAGAACTTGATTTATGTACCTTTACTTAATAAGTTTGGTTTCAAATGTTTATTTGAGGGGAATAAATTTATTCTCTCTAAAGGGGGTATGTTTGTAGGGCATAATTACCTTTGAGTCTATGATTTATGGCATATGTGACTAGGACATGTTAACTTTAGAAAATTAAATGACATGATGAAATCAAATTTAATTCCGAATTTTGACAAAAATTAAAATTCGTGTACTACTTGCATGTTAATTAAAATCACAAGACAATCTTTTAAAAGAGTTGAAAATTTTTCTAAGGTATTAGATTTAATTCACTATGACGTATGTGATTTACATGGATGACCCACAATTGGTGGTAAAAAGTATTTTGTCACTTTTATTAATGATTACTCTAGATTTTGTTATGTTTATTTAATGCACTCTAAGAGTGAAGTTTTAGACAAATTAAAAATATTTAAAGCACAAGTAGAAGTTCAACATGAAACTTTTATTAAGTCTTTTGGAAGTGATATGGGATGGGGGTTCTATCATCCTAAGTATTTTGAGTCCACTAATATTGTGCATCAAACAACTGCCCCATATTACCCACAACAAAATGGAATTGCAAAAAGAAAAAATTGAGTATTAGAAGAAATAGTGAATGTCGTGCTATCCTATTCTGGTTTATCTAAAGGTTATTATGGTGAAGCCATCCTAACCTCATGTTCTTTGCTAAACAGAGTTCCTTATAAAAGCAACAAGGTAACCCTATATGAACTCTGGAAGAAAATAAAACCCAATATTAACTATATAAAAGTTTGGGGCTATACAAAAATTATTAAGGTTCCTGAACCAAAAAGAAAGAAATTTAGAGAGAAAGGTATTGAAAGTGTTTTCTGGACTATGCTGAAAATAGCAAAGCATATAGGTTTATGGTTATTGAATCTAATGGCTCATATCTTATTAATACAATGGTTGAGTCGAGAGATGCAATTTTTCAATAAAATAGATTTAAATCAATTCCACATCCCAAGGAAATTTTCCTTTCTAGTGCATAGAGTCTAAATAATAATGTATCTAATAATGATATTTTGACATGTTCAGAACCTAGAAGAGGTAAGAGAGCCAGAAAAGAGAAACGTTATGGACTATACTTCTTTATGTTCCTTGTAGAAAGTACAAATGATTCCATTAATAGTTATGTACCAATTTTTTATAATTAAGAGAGTGATCCAGACACATATGAAGAGGCAATAAAGTCTCAAGACTCTACCTTTTGGAAAGAAGGCATCCAAGAGGAAATGGACTCAATTATGGGAAATAAAACTTGGAAATTAGTAGACCTCCCACCTGGATCGAAACCAATAGGCTGTAAATTGATCTTTAAGAAGAAAATGGAAGTTGATGGTACGATTGATAAATTCAAAGCTAGAATTGTTGCCAATGAGTTTACACAAAAAGAAGGTATCGATTACTTTGATACTTATGCACTTGTTGCAAGAATTGTATCCGTAAGAGTACTTTTGGAACTAGCTTCTATCTATAAGTTTGTAATCCATCAAACGAATGTTAAAATTGCTTTCCAAAAACGAAGAGTTAGATGAAGAGGTGTATACGAAACAATCTTAAGGATTTGTTATCAAAGGGCAAGAACATAAAGTGTGTAAATTGACTAAATCTTTATACAGATTAAAACAAGCACCCAAGCAATGGCACCAAAAGTTTGATAAAGTTTTCTTTTCTAATTTATACAAAAGAAATGGATCTGACAAGTGTATTGATAGTAAATTTCATAATGGAAACGGTGTTATGATTTGTTTATATGTAGATGATATGTTAATCTTTGGCACCAATTTAGATGAGGTAGAAAAAACTAAAACTTTTTTATCAAAAAATTTTGATATGAAAGATTTAGGTGAAGAATATGTGATATTAGAAATTAAAATCATTAGAGATGAAGTAAATATTGGTTTATCCCAATCCAACTATATTGAGAAAGTGCTAAAGAAATTTGATCAATTTTATTGCAAACCTGTTTCTATCCCGTTTAATCAAAATGTTAGTTTACAACCACATAAAGGGTGTCCTGGGGAACAACTAGATTATTCAAAGATAATCGAATACTTGATGTATTCCATGACCTGTACCTGACCTAATATAGCATATGTCGTAGGAAGATTAAGTTGATATACTAGCAATCAAAGTAAAGAACATTGGCAGGCTGTTAATACAAAGTTAAATTTTTTGAAATGAACAATTAACTATAGTTTATTCTATAGTGGATATCCTTCAGTTTTGGAAGGATATATATATGCCTGTGGGGTAATCTATGTTGAGGATCATGTGATAGGGTTTCGGCAAGTGTACTAAATCATTGCAAGTAATAATTAAAACGGTAGTACTGAGTGTCCAACAAAAGGATTACGTTTTACTATCAAATTATATTTAATTACTAAAATTGAACAAAAAGTTCCCAAATTAATTGAAATAATATTTAAAATTAACAACAATAATAAAATTGATCCTTTATAATAAGAAAAAGGTCAGGGATCAGTTTCACTTCGAATCCAACCTTGGTGTCTAATTTGATCATAGTTACTGAATTCCTTTATTGAATTATTACCGAATTCTCTTTATTATTCTTTCCATAATATCTTAGTGACATAACTTTTAATTCCAAAGTAACCCATAATTCCTTAGCGGATTTAAGATTAGAATTAAGCATTACCGTACAAGAATTCTCTTTTTAAACTATTGTCTATGCAACTAATTTAATTGGTGTGACTACAAATTCATGAATTTTTCATCTCAAGCATTCGTAAAGTCCACTTCCGTTTCAAAATACGAATCATAGAACATTTTAATGCTGATCAAGCATAAAAAAAAATTAAGCACATAGATGAGAAAAATAATTCAATAAACTCATTCATATAACTAGAAATCAAATTAGAAAAGTAAGAGTTTCATCTTGTTACACTCATCCCTAACAAATAGGATTTAGTTACTCATCATAGAGATAGAAAATATTCAATGGTGTTAGAAACAACCGTCTTTGAGTTTCTATGCTAGGGCACAAGTCTCCCAACTTCTGAATAGTAAAAAAGATCCCTAAAAAGTGAGAAAAAACACATTTTTAAACATTCACACGTGTGCCACGCGTCCCAGGCGCGGAATTTGCGTTTCAAGCGCGACTCTGCAGATTAAAAGGGAGGGAAATGCGCCCCTGGCGCAGCTGTTGCGCTTCAGGTGCACAACTTCTCCTGTTTGACTTTTTCTGCATGTTGTAGCTATGGATCGTAGCATTCATTTTCACTTGGTTTGACTCCAATTAGACATCTCCAATTGTAGATATAGCTGAAATATTCCACATAGGTCATGTTGATTTCTCACCAAAATTCAGCACTGCATTAAAACAAGGAAACAACGCAAAACTACGAAAAATCTTTACTTAATCAAGGAAATAAGAACATAAGAATTTCATTAAGTCCAATAACTAAAATCAACAAAATATATCAAATAACTCCTTAAATAAACTAATGGTTATAGATAGATAAGACTAAAAACAATGAAAATATGCATATGATGAAGAGTCATCATTATGCTTCCACAAGTGGATGAATCTTCAACCTTGGTGGAGGTGTAGTTTCTTGGGGATCAAAGGAATAAACTTGCATTGCCGACTCCACCATGGTTGCAAAGTTGACGACCCTAGGTAGTAAATAGGTTGAATGGCTAAGAAATTTGTTGTATTAGATACCAATTTGGCCAAAGCCAATGGCACCGGTATCCATACATTGAGATAATCAATCCACACTATCCAAAACATATAGCCAAGTATATAATGGAAAATCTAGACATATTTTTTTAAGACATAGCTATGTAAGAATTGAAAAGAATGTTGCAGATCATTTGACGAAAGGTCTAACAATGGATATGATGTTGAAGACATCATTGGAGACGAGATTCAAGCCCATATCTAATTAATCATCACTAATGAAAAATCAACTCATACTTGAGTAACATCAAGTCTTGAGTTCAATGATAAAAGTCCAATATTAGAGTGATTGCAAGTTCTTAAATATAGATACATCTCATAGGTTAAAAGTACTTGGACTATAAGTTTAAAGTTGGAAGGTTGAGTTTTACTCTTAATAGACATATAGCATGAATTTGCTGAAATACATATTATGGTTGTATTTCTGATACAGTCTACCTATGTGATGATGAAGTGCGACCGCTACAAAGAGTTAAAGGACTTGACTCTTAAATTCTCATCAAAATGGTACATGACACAAGACCTTATCAAATGTGTCATCTTTATAATTCTTTTGATAGTAACGAGATTTCATATTTAAGTTGTTCACACTTTTTCTAATGAGAGTTCAATCCTAACATGTGCTTTCTTTTTGAATAAATTATTTTTGAAAAGGTGCAATTGTTGAATAAAACGTAAAGGAAAAATTGTAGGTGTCAACAGGGGTCATGCGCGAGACAAAGGCACAAGGCAACCACCAGATTGTTGAAACCATTGAATCATTATGTGAATGTTATATCTATATGCCCTTTCACAATCTGAATGGCAGAACTAAGAGTTGTACATCTTTCTCAAGTGAAATTACTTTTCTATAAATAGTGTCACTTTGGACAAAATGAGAAAACAAAAATTTGGAGATTACCATCCACTTTTCTCATCCTTTCTTATATTCTAAGTCATCTTATTTGTAACGCCCCAAATTTTTGATCCAAAAATTACTTAAAAATATTTGTTTTCTTTTAGAAACAACTATAATTATTTTTTCTTAGAAGTAGTTCATTATGTAATAATTTGAAGATGCATCAGAAAATGACTTGATATATTTTTTTTTGTAAGAGAATGTAATGCAATTTACTAAAATATTATTTATTCATTTATTTGCAAATTAATATTCCAGTTATTAGATCCATATTCATTTATGCTCCAAAATAAAATAAATTATATTTAAGTGAAATTCAAAAGAAAGGTTGACTGAAATTAATGGCATTCAATTATTTACAAGTAAATAAAATTTCACTTCCACATTTCTATTAAAAGTTAATGATGAAGAGTAAATAACTTTACAATGTACTACAAAAAAATTTAGTAATACAAAACATTATTTTTTAGGTAAAAGTCTCATTTTCCCACGTGCGTGCACCAATCAAACATCATTCATTCAACTCTTTGAGATCATTAGTACCTAAATGTTGGTGTAAGGGGTCAGTTCTTCCCACAACAAAATTAAACCAAATAATAAATTAACAACCATAAAATATGAATATAAAATCTTTTCGTAATAAAAGATTTAAAAAATTTGATTCTTTAATAGTTCTCAAAGACGTATCAAAAGTCATAGAATGTATCAAAATAAATGAAGTAGCAACCGTAGAGCAAATAATTAGATCAAAATAAAATAACAATAAAATATATGCAAGTTATGCATGCTCCTAAACGTATATGATCCGAATATAACCAACCACACAGGCGTCTACAAAGATGCATATGATATGTCATGAAATGATAATGATGCTCAAGATACATATCACCACCCACTTAGATAATCACACAAATCACCAGCCACTTAGACAACCACAAAGATAACAATATTTAAAATTCAAATCACCAGCCACTTAGGCAACCACAAAGATAACAATATTTAAAACACAAATCACCAGCCACTTAGGCAACCACAAAGATAATATTTAGAACACAAATCACTAGCCACTTAGGCAACCACAAAGATAACAATATTTAAAACGCAAATCACCAACCACTTAGGCAACCACAAAGATAAAAATATTTAAAATAAAAACCACCAACCAAACCACTTAGACAACCACATAGATAAAATATTCAAAACACAAATCACAAGCCACTTAGGCAACCACAAAAATAATATTATTTAAAAACACAAATCACCCGTCACTTAGGCAACCACAAAGATAAAATATTTAAGATTAAATTTTAATCACATAAGACATCAAAGTTTGATTCTCATAGATGCTTACAATCAAGAGTCAATAATTTTGTTATCCCAAATATATAACACACAAACACGTGAATAAATGTCTTACAGTCATAACTTTCATTTTATAAACTATAAAATTGGATTAACGACATGTTATTGATAAACATCAAAACTCAAATAACGAATAACACATACAAATATAAACTTTATTTCTTCTACTATAAATGTTCTCAGATTATTAGTCATTTAGACATACAAATCAAGGTTTGCCACTAAACACATCACAAAAATCAACTTAATCGTGTTATCATAATTAAAATTAAAACTTTACACAAATTCCCCCAAGACTCATATAGATTTCTTAAAAATCAAAACTTTGAAATGAAATAGGACAAAAATCGAAATTTTAAATTAAAGACATCCTAAAAAAAATATTACTCATGAGATCATAATAAAAATAATAGTTTTATAATTAAGTACACATAAACAACACAAAAATAATAACTTTACATCAAATATATGACATCAAACATATTACTCATGTTATAATAATAAAAATCAAAATTTATAATTAAGTTTATCAAAGCAAACATATTACTCATAAAAACAAAATATTATAGTTAACAAATAATAAATACTAGAAAAACATTTTAATTTAGGTAAATAGTTAACAAACAAATTTTGCGGCATTTAGATTATAATAATAAATACTAGAAAAACATTTTAATTTAGGTAACTAGAATACATTTTATAGTAATAAAAATATTCAATGATTGTTGATAAGGGAAAATCATTCTTAGTCCCTTTTTTTATATGTAACTTTTAACATAAAATAAAAATCTAAATGTTAACAAATAATAATAATAATAATAGTAATAATAATAATAATAATAATAATAATAATAATAATAATAATAATAATATTTATGGTAAAATAATTACAACAACATACTATCTTAACTCTTCATCTTACAGTTTGTAAACAACATTTATAAAATAAGGAAAACCTTATATATGTATATAAATTCAAAAAGAAAACGTAACTACATTAAATTTGTCTTAAGAAAATTAATTTAAGAAATAAAATCAAAATCAAATTAGTTTATCAAATACTTTTCGAATATCAAAAAATATCTTAACTAAGTAAATTAAAACAAAAATTTATTACTAACACTAATAATCACATTGAATTAAATGATATAGTTTTTAAAAAATTTGTAATTCAAGCAAACTAAAATTTATAGTTTCATAAAACTAATATAAAAGAGACAATGATGACAATATCATGTAACACTATATTTTATAACATAATAATACTAATTTGTATCAAGTAGAAGATGAAATTATTTTGTAATACTCATGATTATTGTTAACAAGACTAATTAAGCCAATTAATAGGTATATCACAAAACATTTAACGAGAGCAAGAAGTAGAGAGTCTAAGATTATTAAAACAAAATAGTCATACGATAAACAAGTAAAAAATTCATAAAAAGATAGTAAAATCTATCAAATTAAATAGAAGATTTCTAAATAATATAAAAAGACAATGCAAAGGAAACATACAACTAGACATAGAGATTTCAAATTTGAAAACAACTAAATAAATAATAAAATAACACCATTAAACCAAATATTTAAATCATATATTTAATGACAAAAATTCATCGAGGTTATACAATTAATCACACATAAGAATTTAAGTAAAATTCAATAATTAAAACACCAAACAATTAACATAATTAATAACACATAATAAAAATTTAAGTAATTCTTAAATATTCAAATTCAAGGTGCTTACACCATTAATGACACATAATAGAAAGTTAAGTTGTTAATAAAATCCAATTATTAGAAAACCAAATAGTTAACATAATTAATGGCAATAATAGAATTTAAGTAATTAGTAAAATTCAAATTCACGAAAGTTACACAATTAATGACACATAATGAAAAATTTAAGAGGTTAATAAAGTTCAATTATTAGAAAACTAAATAGTTAACATAATTAATGGCAATAATAGGAATTTAAGTAATTAGTAAAATTCAAATTCACGAATGTTACACAATTAATGACACATAATAGAAATTTAAGTAGTTAATAAAATTCAATTATTAGTAAACCAAATAGTTAACATAATTAATGACAATAATATGAATTTAAGTAATTAGTAAAATTCAAATTCATGAAGGTTACACAATTAATGACACATAATAGAAATTTAAATAATTAGTAAAATTCAAATTCAAGAACGCTACACAATTAACGACATATAATTAAAATTTTAAGTAATTAATAAAATTCAAAAATTAGAAAATCAAACAAATAACACAAGTAACATCACAATACATGCAAAAATAATAACTTTACATCAAATATATGACATCAAACATATTACTCATGTTATAATAATAAAAATCAAAATTTATAATTAAGTTTATCAAAGCAAACATATTACTCATAAAAACAAAATATTATAGTTAAATTCTTTAAGGCAAATAAAAATCAATATTTTTCTTTTAAGACATCAAGACATATATCAATATCTTACAAACTATTAATTTAATATCTAGCCTAACCATGGGGAAAGCCCTTACCTTGGACGCTTTCCTCAGAAAGATGAAGGAACAAAAACTTAGAGCTTCCACAAGAAAGAGAGGTAATATGTGGGTGGTTGTTTGAGTGACATACAAATATTTGAGATAAAGAAAATATAATGTTGCGAATGGAGACGTGAAGCTGATTAGAGAAAGAGAGTAATTTTTCTCATTGAGATTAATTGCACACAACAATAATGTATTCAATTGGAATAATATCATTCAATGACCAACCGTTATGAATTAATTGACATTCATGTACTTATGATTAAATTTTGACCAAAATTGACTTAGTCATTGTTCACTCTAAAAAAATACACCTACGAGTTTTAATTAATTACTAACAAAACCCCAACAATTAATTAATTAATATAATTATACTTCATCAAATAATTAAAATTAAAGGAACAATTATCTTACTATATCACGCTAAAATTAATTAAATAAAATATATAAATAAAACTAAGGATTTTCACTAATTCTATTATCTCCTTGGATAAATGCTTATTTGGTCTAAAATAAAACTAATAAATGATATAACTTCTATAATTTATAATTTAATTATACTTCATCAAATAATTAAAATTAAAGGAACAATTATCTTACTATTATCACGCTAAATTAATTAAATAAAATATATAAATAAAACTAAGGATTTTCACTAATTCTATTATCTCCTTGGTTAAATACTTATTTGGTCTAAAATAAAACTAATAAATGATATAACTTCTATAAATTATAAATTAATTAAATAATTCAACTAATATTTTCATCAACTAAAATAAATCAAGTAAGATAAAAATATCACTGCAGTTCACGTATAAAAAATAAAGTCAACGTATCTAACACATCAATTTTATGATTATCAAAAATAATCAAATAAATAAAATACACAGTTGTCCACATACGAAATAATTCTGCCATAAACCGTTCTGATGTAATTGTCACACCAAAACAATTAAATAGGGATTTGTAAATTTTAATTTAATTTCTTTACGAGTAGAATAAATTTTTAATTAAATAATAAATTACAAAAATTACTATTCGTTGCTCATATCATTGCTCAATTCAATAATTTTCACTAATGCATGCATTGTTGATTACTCCTTGGTTGTCGAAGTCTTACTTGCCATTAAATAAATTTTGTAGTAACGCGTTTGACATTATTTAGATAGTTCATACTCTTTCTTATTATCCTAGCTGTGAGCTTTTGGGCCTAAACACTTTAATTCTTTGTTGTGTGATTATCCAGACATGTATTATCCCTTCAGAACTTGCATTAATTCTGACTTGCATCACTTGTAATTTATGCATACACTGAGGCAATTTTGTTTGGTCGTTTGAGCCTTTCTAACTACCCTATGAAAATTTTACCTTTTGCTAACCCCTTTGAGCCTTGCCCTTTTCTTTCGGTCACTAGCCACATTACTTGGTTACTTGGAGTTAGGTAGGAAATTTTTGTCTTGTCTTGGTAAAATTTTAAGTTTGGGGTTGCTCATGGGATAGCAACCTTTTAAGTTTGGGGTGGTGATTCTTATAAATAAATAAAAAAGAAAAAAAAGAAGAAAAAAAAATTCAGTTTGTGCACTTTGGTAAGTAATATCTTTTTAGTTCTTTTGTCAATGTTTGAGAATCTCCAGAATGAAAAGGTGAAGAAAAATAAAAAAATGTAGAATAATTTGGAAATGTATGCCGAACTCCAAGTAGTAAAGCCTACTATCCCAAAATGTCCTACCCTTACCTAAGCCCCATTACAACCCGAAAGTCCTCCAAAAGTGTATGTGTTTGCTGCATTGTGATTGCTAACTAGAATTTTTTTAAGCCTATGGTAGCGTGATGCATGTTCTCGGATTTGAGTAATAAATTCGTAACCCTTTCTAAACACTTGAGAGAAATTTTGGTGAGATTGTGTGAAGAGAGAATTGAACTTGATGAATGAATGCTAAAGTGTACAAATTGTGTCGTTTTTTTGTAAGCAACCATGGAGCATGATAAATGTTTTGTAGTAGCTGGAACTTTGAAAGTTGAGATTGATTTGATTTGAGAAATTGAATTTAAATTTGCTTTTAACTGCACAATATCTGAAATAAATTGTTGTTTGGGGACAAACAATAGATTAAGTTTGGGGTTGTGATGACTCTTCATCATATGCATATTTTTCATTGTTTTTAGTCTTATTTATCTTTAATCATTAGTTAATTTAAGGAGTTAATTGTTATATTTTGTTGATTTTAGCTCTTTGATTTAATGAAATATTTATGTTATTATTTCCTTGATTAATTAGGGATTTTTCGGAGTATTGTGTTGTTATTTTGTTTTAATGCAGTGCTGAATTTTGGTGAGAAATCAACATGACCTATGTAGAGTATGTCAGCCATATATGGAGTTGTAGATGTCCATTTGGAGTCAAACTAAGTGCAAATGAAAGCTACGATCCATAGCTACTACCTTCATGAAGACACCGGAACCAAATTCAGACTCGAAAGAGGAGCAAATGCAATATACGTCGGACAACAGATGTTGAGCGCTTGGAGTGCGCTGGACACGCCTGAGGCGCGTTTCCAACCAGTCAACACTGTCTAGGCGCGCCTGGAGCGCATTTCCAGCGCCTGGAGCGCGTTTCCCGCGCCTGGAGCGCGTTTCCCGTGCCTAGGGCGCGTGACGCGCATCAACAACCATAAAAACGCAATTTTTCACTGTTTTAGGGATTTTTTTGACTCTTGGGAAGTTGGGAGACTTGTGCCCTAGCATAGAAACTCAAAGACGACCGTTTCTAACATCATTGAAGCAGTTTTATCAAGAATCATTCATGAATCTTTCTTGTAATTCTTCTCTAATCTCTATCTTTTTTATCTCTGTCATGAGTAACTAAACTCTATTTGTTAGGGATGAGTGTAAAAGGATGAAACTCTTATTTTTATGATTTGATTTCTAGTTGTATAAATGAGTTTATTGAATTATTTTTCTCATCTCTGTGTTTAATGCTTTTTATTGCTTGATCAACATTAAAATGTTCTACGATTTGTATTTTGAAATGGAAGTGGACTTTACGAATGCTTGGGATGAGGAATTCATGAATTTGTAGTCTAGACATAGATGCAGGTCATGAAACTAATTAAATTAGTTGCGAAACAATAATTTACAAGAGAATTTCTGTACGGTAATGCTTAATTCTAATCTTAAACATACTAAGGAGTTAGGGGTTACTTTGGAATTAAAGGTTATGTCACTAAGACATTAGGGCAAGAATAATAAAGAGAACTCGGTAATAATTCAATAAAGGAATTCAATAACTAAGATCAAATTAGACACCAAGGTTAGATTCAAAGTGAAACTCATTCCTGACATTTTTCTCAATTTATAAAAGATCAATTTTACTACTGTTGTCAATTTTAAATATTATTTCAATCAACTTGGGTACTTTTTGTTCAATTTTAGTAACTAAATATAATTCAATAGTAAACGCAATCCTTGAGTTCGACACTCGGTACTACCGTTTTAATTATTACTTGCAACGATTCAGTACACTTGTTGAAACACTATCAGAAACATACTATTGAAAAATACTCTTGGTGTGATAGTGCAAATTATATCAAGATTTTCCAAAGTACCCTGAAGGGGGTTTGCTAGTTATCTCATTTGCATCTCATTGGTGGGGTGTACCGAACCTAAAGGCTAGTGTAATAACACACTTTGGAATTTGCTACATATAATCTTCATCAACAACTTCACTATTAAAGTCTTGCAGTAATTGTCACCAACAAAGGTCCATAAGTACCACACAATATCGACACGTAAAAAAGTAGTTTCAATAAATGAAGTATCCAATTTCCTTTTATTTTATTTTAAAGAGCATTATTGTACCATTCTCTCTCTCTCTCTCCCTCTCTCTCTCTCTCTCTCTCTTAGTGGCTGGACCACAATTAAAGAACATTAATGTGCCACTTTTAAAAAGCTTTATTGTACGATTTGTGATTTCTTACATATAGTCTTTCTTTATCTATTTGTGTTTTCCCTATTAGCCTCTTACTATTTGTGAGCTTTTTGATTTTAGAGGAAAATTCGTCTCATTGTTTGTTCCATAGGACAAAAGGAGAGAGGTCCACAAAGCACAACATCACATGGGGTTGCTGACAATGCAAGTGGACCATTGATATTTATAAAAATGTCAAGCTGCTTGTGTATGAGTCCTACCAACAACCAACAACTACCCTTATGAGTGACGCCATATATTTAGATTTTAAGTTTAATTGCAAATTTTATCCCAATATTATTCAATTCACATAATTAATCTTCTATTTGAAAATTCAAATATTTTGGCCCTCTCTCAAATTTTTGAGAAAAAAATGACAATTTGACATACAAAATCTCTAATCTCTCTCTAAATTTAGTCACTTCAATAACACACCTCTCTCTTTGTATCACTACCTAATTTTCACGACTTCTCTCATTGAATTCAGTATCTCATCCACCAACTTGTTTTTGCTTTCGTTGTTGTTCTTGTTCTCTTCGTTGAGCTTTTGAGTCGGTCTTTCGTACATTGCTTCAACAAGTTTCACCAATGAATCAAACTTCGTCAACATATCAATGTTTCTGGGACTTAAGATCGAAAGTTCCCAAGAAAATAGAATTAGTGAAGCACATATGAGTTGTTCAATGTGATGTTGTTTTAATGCGTTTTGTTTCAAATGCAAACAAACTAGAAGAGTGATGAGTTTAAAAAGAAATTTGAGGACAATGACTTTGGTTTGAATTCGGATTTGCAAATACTTGGGTCGAAGAAGTAGAAATTTAGGATGAAAAATGAAGATTGTTTGTTTTTAAAAATTATTTTGTAAATTTATTTTTAAGATTTATACTTTTTAAAATTAAAAAAGTAAAAATAGATAAATAATATTTTACTTCTCATTTTTTTGTTTTTTTAATTCTTTAATAAAAAATGGTTTAAAAAAATTAAATTACCAAATAAATTATTTGTTTTTCTCAACTCTAAATCTAATTTTAAAATAGATCTCTCAAACAAAATTTTTCTTGAATGATATTCTTTCAAACATTTTTCTAATTTCAAATTTTTAAAATAATTTTAAAAAATTAAAGTATAAAACGATTTCAAACAAATTCTAATACTCTTTAAAAAAAAAAATATTGGACATTTCATTTACTGAAATGTTAAGTATTGATTTTGAAAGGTACCAATAAGTAGTATAGTGGTACAACCATGTGGTGTGACAGATCAATAAATATTTGCACAATATGTGGGTTAAGTATTGATTTCGAAAGGTACCAACAAGTAGTATAGTGGTAAAACCATGTGATGTATCAAATCAATAAATATTTGCACCAATATGTTTGTTTTTCTACTTTGATTTTTGACAATAAAAAACAAGACTATCATATAAGCCAAATCGTTTGTGTAACATCCTAAATCAAAGGATTAAAAATAATTAGAATTTTAAAATATTTTAAATTATAGATTATTATGATTATATTATTATTACTATTATTATTATTATTACTATTATTATTATTATTATTATTATTATTATTATTATTATTATTATTATTATTATTATTATTATATCAACAACTAATTTGCTTAAAATAAGGTAACATTAGTAAGTTGTTTGTTTGAGACTGTAATAATAGGAAGTTTGTTTTGTTTCTTAACGGTTTATGTGAAATAGATAATAACAAACAAGCTATTATAGCAAAATTTTGCTACCTAATTATCTATTATTAAGGAGTCAAACAAAATCAAACAAACAATCCTATATGAATTCAATATGTATTCGTTTTATTTGTAACAACCAAGAGTTTAGTGGGGCAAATATAGGATACCTGGTCAAACTATCTTATAAATATTTAATTATATATAGATAAAAAGAAGAAAATAAAAAACTCAATAGAGAACTATATAGGCCACCATAAAGAGGAGCGAAAGTATGATTGTGTTTGCAGTAGCAGCGGTTAGTAACGATTAACACATACAAAACTTTGTATAAAAGAACGCTTCAAGAGGTGAGTAATCACACCCTTTAAACTTTCATGGTACATTTATTTTGAGAATTTGAGAATTTGAGATGGAAAAAGAGTTAGATATTATGAATGGTATTTGCTTATAAAAATATATTTTGTCGAAAACCTAACTCTATTAAAATTGGGATTTTATGAACTGTAATAATAGATTATGAATTGAGTTATATACTACTGTTTGTTGAAATACCGTTTTTATGATTGTTTGAATATATATTCTTTAAAAAGATTGTTTTATTATATTTTTTCGAATGATTGTTGTTATTATATATTCAAATAAAATATTATGTTAAAAATATGATTTTACGAATATGATAGTTAAAAACGTGAATTATTTGAATTGTATGTGTTTGAGACATATATATTCTTTAAAAGATTGTTTTATTTTATTTTCTTGAATGACCGTTGTTATTATATATTCAAATGAAATATTATATTATAAATATGATTTTACAAATATGATTGTTAAAAATATGAATGATTTTGATTGTGTGTGCTGGAGATGGGTCTTGTACCCCACATATTGATGAGTTTTAAACTTCATAAAGAGATGAAGTTTAAACTCCACATGGATGAGTCTTGTATCCCACATATAGATGAATATTAAACTTCACAAAGAGATGAGGTTTAAACTCCACATGGATGAGTATTAAACTTCACAAAGAGATGAGGTTTAAACTCCACATGGATGAGTATTAAACTTCACAAAGAGATGAGGTTTAAACTCCACACATATAGATGAGTATTAAACTTCACAAAGAGATGATGTTTAAACTCCACATGGATGAGTATTAAGCTTCACAAAGAGATGAGGTTTAAACTCCACATGGATGAGTATTAAACTTCACAAAGAGATGATGTTTAAACTCCACACATATAGATGAGTATTAAACTTCACAAAGATAAGAGATTTAAACTCCACATGGATGAGTATTAAACTTCACAAAGAGATGAGGTTTAAACTCCACACATATAGATGAGTATTAAACTTCACAAAGAGATGAGGTTTAAACTCCACATGGATGAGTATTAAACTTCACAAAGAGATGAGGTTTAAACTCCACACGGATGGGTCTTGTACCCCATACATAGATGAGTTTTAAACTCCACAATGAGATGATATTTAAACTCCACACATATGGGTCTTGTACCCCACACTGGATGAGCTGGTGCTCCATATGATTAAATAATACTCACTTCGCATAAGTAGTATATCTCCATCATTGAATTGATTGATTATTTTCTTCAAAATAAATGTGTATATTGGAATTATCTGATTATGATAGACGTGGATTATCGTTAATTTAATTGATGATTTTTTTTATTAATTATTGGAAGTAGTTGGTTATTATAGAGAAATCTTAGTTATATCATCAATAGTTCTAAAGAATATTTTTAGATGAAGGCGGGTGCCATCATCGACTTTTTTTCTGGTTACCGCTCCGGCTGAGAACAATACTTGTTTTAAAATTGTGTGTATTATTCACTGGGATTTAGTATCTCATTAAAATGTTGTTTTCAGATACTGAGACCGTTGGGGATGTCGAGAGTTGAGAAGTCCTACCTCCCTTGAGAAGAGTGACTTCCTTCAATTAGGTTAGTAGATCAAAAATAAGTAGACATAGTGTCTACATCGTACTTTATTTCGAGATTAGATATTACTTTCTCAGTTTTGGATATTTTAAATATTAAAGATTTTTTTAGTTGTAAGGATTTATTTTGAGATTTCATAATATTACTTCTTTCGAACAATTCATTATTTATTATAGTACCTTATTCTCTTATATAACTTTGAAATTTTTTCCATTATTACCTCAATTTTTATACCCACGTAACTAGGTGTTACAGTTTACACCAATATATTTTATTTGGTGGACCTATCCCTATGTAATGCATAATTTGTTAGATTGGACTACATTAATTTATAGTAACATGGTCAAGTACATAAATTTTCCATTGACTTAAAGAATCCAATGCATGAAATTGATACAATACTACATACACAATTTGAGGTAGACAAACAAATTTACAAGCCGTTTTGAAAAATTGAGATACTTTTGTAAAACTATATGTTTCACTAGTAAATAAATAACAAGAGTTGCCACCAAAAAATTAAATAACCAATATACTACAACTTATGTTTTCAATATTTTGTTTGGTATATAAAAAAAAGATAAAGATAAAGAAAAAACAAAGAAGAAAAGATAAATGAAAAGTGATATAATGTGATTTTAGTTTAGTTTGAGATAAAGGAAAAATGAAAAGAAATAGAGAAGTGTATTTGTAAATGACATAAATATCTTTTAATAAGATGATATATAATATAAAAAAAAAAAGTTTCCTTAAAATCAAAGATAAATAAAAATATTACACATAAAAAAAGAGAATATGAATGTAAATATATTGATTGGAAATAAAAAACGAGTTATAAATACTTAACATATTAATAAATTCAAAATATTTATTTTATAAACAAATTAAAACAACAGAAATATTAACATTTATACTTAAGATACATTAATATACTAAAGATAGAAATTTTGTATTGAAAATTGTACATTTTTTTTTTCAAAAATCATACATTCTATTTTTAAATATAATTTAGAATATATTACTTAAGGTATATAAAACACATGTTAACAAAACTCATAAAATAAAACCAAAGTATATGTAAACGAAAACATTTTTTGTTCACAGACTAAAAACAGAAAACTAATGGCATACAAAGGATGGAACTAGCTATTCAAGAAAGAAAATAAAAGTTGAGCCATTTTAAATAACTATGCACACAAAAAGAAATTCATTTAGTCAAAAGAAAATAAATTTCACATGAGTGCCATAAATGATCCGTACCAGTCAGTGCAACATATGTAAATTTAATTACCACCATTTACTCTTCAAAGCTTCACAAACATTACATCAAATCAGATCAAAAGATAAAGTATTTATCACATACACAAAATTCAACTTTTTACAAATTGATATTACCACTTTGCTCTGTTTGGATTACAAAAGTAAGTGAAAAGAATGAAAGTAAAAGGAATGAATGTTAAAAAATTGAAAGTAAGTGGAAAGTGAAATGATTTTTAATTGTTTGGTAGAAGTGAAAGTAGAAGAAAAGAAAGATATGTATATTTAATAAATGACATAAACACCCTTGTATGTAAAAACATTTATAAAGATATGTAATAAAATATGGTCTGTATTGTCTTTTTGCTCTAAAAACGGACTATTTTCCACTTTCAACTCACTTGTGGGCAGAAAAAATATTCATATGGGATCCATGTGTCTCTTTCTTTCCTTTGTCATTTTTGCTTGTTCCAAACAAAGGAAAATAATTATTTCCCTCAACTTTCTCTCCCCCTCACAATCACTCTCCCTGTCGCTCACAACTCTCATCACTCTCTCTCTCTCCCACTCCCAACTCTTACCACCTCAAGGCTCAAAATAAACCACCACTCACAACGCTTATATGTATAGAACTGTGTCTTGTTAGTTTGTTTAATTATTTTCTGTTTGAATAAGTCTTCTAATTAGTAGGAGCAACGACTAGTTAGACTTAGTATTAGCTGCTATCTTTTAGGAATTAGTTTTCCCATATTCTTAGGAATTTCTGTTGTAAGTCATGGCTATATATATAGCTAAAATGTGAAATAAAAAAAATTATTTCTCACAAACTACAGATTCAAGCTTCACTCTTCACATTTGGTATCAGAGCCTCTTCACAGGGGCCTGAGTTTTGTGAGAGATAGAGACAACAGTTTCTAACAAAGTGAGAAAGAGAGATAGAGATGAGAAGTGAAAAAGACAATTTCGTCATCATCCCCAAATTTGATGGTGATTATGAGCATTGGAGCATGCTCATGGAGAATATGATCAGGCCTAAAGAATGGTGGCACCTGATTGAAACTGACTATGTTGAGCCAACTCGAGGAGAGGTTCTCAATGGAGCACAGAGACAAGCACTGGCAGACCTTAAGCTTACTGATCTTAAGGTCAAGAATTATTTATTCCAAGCTATAGATAAATCAATTCTCAAAACCATAATTCAGAAGAATACATCTAAGCAGCTGTGGGATTCTCTCAAAATCAAGTATCAGGGAAGTGAGCGTGTTCAAAGGGAGCAACTGCAACGCCTTAGAAGAGATTTTGAAATATTAGAGATGAAGGAGAATGAGACTATCACAGAGTATTTTTCGAAGGTACTCTTGGTGGCAACAGAGATGAGAAACATGGGAGAAGACATGCAAGACAACAAGATAGTGGATAAAATATTGCGTACTCTTTCAGAAAAATTCACCTACGTGGTATGCTCGATCGAAGAGTCAAAAGACATTAGCAGCCTATCTGTTGATTCGCTACAAAGTTCTCTACGGTGTCACGAACAAAAAATCAACAGACACCAGACCAAAGGTTCCACCAGCGAGGAACATGTCTTGAAGATCTCATCAGAAGAAGGAAGGTTTAGTGAGACACAAGGAATAGGCAGAGGTGCATTCCGAGGACGAGGCAGAGGTCGTGGAAGAGTGGGAAATCTCTAATTGAATGTTACAAATGTCACAAGCTGGGGCATTTTCAATTTGAATGTCCTAGCTGGAAGAAGAAAGCAAATTTTGTGGAGTTAGGCGAAGAAGAAGAACTTCTTCTTATGGCTCACGTAGAGATGCAAGGAGCGAAAGTAGAAGACTTGTGGTTTCTTGACAGTGGTTGCAGCAACCACATGACAGGGGTAAGAAAATGATTTTCTGAGTTAGATGAGACATACAAACATTCTGTGAAGCTCGGAAAGAATGCAAGGGTGGTGGTTCATGGAAAGGGTTGCATAAAGATCAAGATTGATGGGTTGGTTCAAGTGGTCAGAGACGTATACTACGTTCCAGGCCTTAGCAACAATTTGTTAAGCGTCAGTCAACCACAAGAGAGAGGCTTGGCAGTATTAATACAAGATAATACTTGCAAAGTTTTTCATCCAATAAGAGGACCCATCATAGAGACCAAGATGAGTGCAAACAGAATGTTCGCAGTTGTTGCACAAATAACATAGACAAGCTCTTGTTTCCAAGCTACCACATATGATGAAGCATACATATGGCATTGCAGATTTGGGCATCTAAGTTATAACAACTTAAAGATGTTAAGTTCCAAGGAGATGGTTCTTGGACTACCACAAATTGGGACACCGACTAAAGTATGTGAAAGCTGTCTTGTTGGAAAACAGAAGATAGAGAGTTTTCCGAAACAAAGCAAGTGGAGAGCGACGAAAAATCTGCAGTTGGTGCACGCAGACATTTGTGGTCTAATTAATCCTATGTCAAACACCAAAAAGAGGTATTTCTTGAGTTTTATTGATGATTACAACAGGAAAATGTGGAGCTTTCTCATTGCAGAAAAATCTGAAGCCTTCAACTCCTTCAAAGTATTCAAAGCAAGTGTTGAAAAAGAAGCTGGATTGCCGGTTTGCTGTCTAAGAACGGACAGAGGAAGAGAATTCAACTCAGATGAATTTATCGAATTTTGCAAAGGACACAACATCAAAAGGCAACTAACGACTGCCTATACTCCTCAACAAATCGAAGTAGTGGAAAGGAGGAATCAAACAGTAATGAATCTGGTACGAAGCATACTATCAGAAAGGAAGATGCCAAAGAAGTTTTGGGATGAAGGTGTTAAATGGATCACGTATGTCTTGAATCGCAGTCCCACATCAGCATTACAAGAGCAAACACCAGAAGAAGCTTGGAGTGGCGTCAAGCCTGATGTGAAACACTTTAAAATATTTGGTTGCGTTGGACACGTACACATTCCACAAGCAAACAGAACCAAACTTGATGATAAGAGCTGCCAGGCCATCTTTCTTGGTGTCAGCGATGAATCCAAGGCCTATAGAATGTACAATCCCAACACTCAGAAGATTATGATAAGCAGAGACGTCGTTTTCGAAGAGAATAAAATTTGGGATTGGGGAAGGAATGGAAGTGAAGACAACAACAGGAATGGAATTGAAGACAACAACACAAACTCTAATGTTCTCACTAGGGAAGATGAAGTTGGAGAGGAAGAAGGTGGAGCTGTTGAAGAAGAAACATCAAATGTTGATGGAGACAATACTAATGGAGAGGCTGAAATTGTTGAACAAGAAGTAATAAACTTGGGATCGAGTAACTCATCCAACAGCTCACAAGAGAGACGAAGAAGAACACAAAGAGCACCTGCGTATTTGCAAGATTATGTCACAGGGCAAGAGCTATCAGATGAAGAGGTATATGCATTAATCTTGGAAGGACAAGTCCTTCAAGTCTTCACCTCAAAGGAAGACCCAGTGAGCTACGAAGAAGCTTCAAAAGAAGAGAAATGGAGGAAAGCAATGCAACAAGAGATTGAATCAATTGAGAGAAACAACACTTGGGAATTGATACAACTACCTGAAGGAATGAAAATTATTGGTGTTAAGTGGGTTTTCAAGATCAAGTTCAATGAACTTGGAGTGGTGGAGAAATACAAAGCGAGACAAGTGGCCAAAGGGTATGCACAAAAGTATGGAGTTGATTACACAGAGGTATATGCTCCAGTGGCAAGATGGGACACAATCAGAATGATAGTGGCAACTGCAGCTCAGAGAAACTGGACTATTTATCAGCTTGACGTAAAAAGCGCATTCTTACATGGTGAGTTAAATGAGCTGGTATTTGTTGATCAACCTCAAGGTTTCATAAAAAATGGAGATGAAGGAAAAGTATACAAGTTAAGGAAGGCTCTCTATGGGTTAAAACACGCTCCAAGAGCTCGGTTCAACAAGTTCGAAAGATACTTCATCGAAGAGGGATTTGAGAAATGTGTATCTGAACACACGATGTTCATAAAGTCTGAAACTGGAGGTAATATTCTGATTGTGAGTCTTTATGTGGATGATTTAATATTCACAGGGAATTGTGAAAGTATGTTTCTGAATTTCAAAGAATCGATGAGGAGAAACTTTGATATGACTGATCTCGGGAAAATGAGATATTTTCTCGGAGTTGAAGTATTGCAGAAGAAGGAAGGGATTTATATCTGTCAAAGGAAGTTTGCTAAAGAAATTCTGGAAAAATTTGGCATGAGTAACAGCAATGGAGTCAAGAATCCGATAGTTTCAGGAGTTAAGCTCTCAAAGAAGGGAGGAGTTGAAGTCGATCCTACACTCTACAAGCAAATGATAGGGAGTTTGATGTATCTCACTATCACACGGCCTAACTTGATGTTTGTGGCATGTCTTGCTAGTAGATACATGTCTGCCCCCAATAGATCTTCATTTTCAGGTGTTGAAGAGGGTGTTTAGATATATCAGAAGGACAACAGAGTTTGGGATTCAATATCAACGAGGAGGAAATGATACATTACTATCATATACTGATAGTGATTATGCTGGTGACATAGATGATCGTAAGAGTACATCAGGATACGTCTTCTCATTAAGTGGAGGAGCTGTTTCGTGGAGTTCAAAGAAGCAGCCTATTGTAGCACTTTCTACCACAGAGGCAGAATATATAGCTGCTGTTTCGTGTGCAACTCAGGGAATTTGGATGAAGAGAATACTTGAAAAGCTTGGAAGCAAACAAGGAGATTGTATTTTGGTTAGGTGTGATAACAGTTCGACCATTCAACTGTCAAAGAATCCAGTACTACATGGACGTAGTAAACATATTGAGGTACGTTTTCATTATCTAAGAAATCTGACTGAGGAAGGAAGAGTGAAGCTGGTGCATTGCGGTTCTCAAGACCAAATGGCAGATATCATGACTAAGCCCTTGAAGCTTGAGTCATTCACGAAGCTGAGACAGATGTTGGGGGTGATGGAAGTTCCTTTGTAAACTGCTTTGCTTTCAGCGTGCAGTTTAGGGAAGGATTTGTTAGTTTGTTTAATTATTTTCTGTTTGAATAAGTCTTCTAATTAGTAGGAGCAACGACTAGTTAGACTTAGTATTAGCTGCTATCTTTTAGGAATTAGTTTTCCCATATTCTTAGGAATTTCTGTTGTAAGTCATGGCTATATATATAGCTAAAATGTGAAATAAAAAAAAATTATTTCTCACAAACTACAGATTCAAGCTTCACTCTTCACATGTCTCCCTCATATCTCATTCTTATATCTCAAACACTATATCCATGATATTTCAGACACTATAAACTAAAATAATCTAAATCTCTATTTTAAGATATGCCGGTTTGTGCGATTTAGGGCCTGTTTGATTTGCTTTTCAAAAACAGTATTTTAATTTTCAAAAAATAAAAAAATTAAAAAACTTGTTTGAAATGTTAATTTTTAAATATCAGTTTTTGAAACTATTTCCCATTTTCTATTTAAAAAAATAAAAAAATAGAAATAGCTTTAAATAATTTTCCTTTTCAGTTCTCCATTTTTTTAAAATTGAAAACATACAGAGAACGGGTAATTTTCATTAATGGCATAATGGTAATATTTTATAATTTATTTTATAATAAAAAATAGCAATCAAATGGAGCCGCAAATTTGAACAGGACATGAACAAATTCTCTCGTTTGCACTTGTTTAAGCCTTTATCGTGATGGCAGTTTACTGGTAGTTTGTTTACCAAGAATAATATTATAGTAATTAAAACAAAAAGGAAAATGCATATGTATTCAAATTCAACCATCTTTATATTTCTAAATATATAAATATATTATTAGATGGAGGAAGGTGTATTCACATGATGAATGCTCACATTTAAATTGATCCAAATAAAATTATAAATGGAACCAAAAATTGTATAAAATTAAATATTATTATATATGTTTGGATCTTCTTTTGCGAAATCTGTTCGGATCAGATTAAATTTTAGATTTATTTTTTAAAATAAAATAAAATTGTATAAATAAAGGTTTTAATATATTTTTGTTTTATTAGTATGAGATATTACTTTAATGTAACTCTAGTGGTAAAAAGACAATTACGATTCTTGTAAATATCATTGAAGGAAGACAAATATAAATTCATCTGTAAGTGTTCAATGATCTTGAGGTATTTTCTACCTTGGACTGGAGCACAATTCTCTCACCCTAAATTTTATTTCATCAAAAAAAAAAAATTACTTCAATCTATTTATTTCTTATTTAATTTTTTCATAATACTTATTTTTTTAATTTAATATTTATTTTACTATTTGATATATTCTAAATATAATCTATCAATGTTATTTTGTAATGTTAATTTTTAGAATATTATTCATTATATTATGCTTAAATTTTGTTACTTATATATAACTTTATAATAATAATATTAAATTAATAATTTATAATTGTAATTTGAATCAACAAAAAACTGATATAATTTAAACAATATTAATTTGGATCATATCAAATTTTTAAAAATGTCATTCAAATTAAATTGAACCATGAGTATTTTATTTTTTGATCAAATGACGTTTGTCTTATAATCAATCAAAACTATACGGTAAATACCACTAATTCACAGCTCGAATTACGTTGAATTTGGTCAAATCTATTATATATCTTAGATAATTAATTTCCTTCATTTTAGATTATTCATAAAATAATTATATTCAATTTTAAATATATGTATCAAATAAAATTTTCATTTTATAGATTTTAAAAACAAGCTTACCAAACAATTTTTTTCATTTTCTCATCTCTAAAATAGTTTTTAGAAATAGAATGGTCAAACAAATATTTTTAAAATTTTCTTCTTAAAAACACTTTCTTAAAATTAATTTACAAAATAGTTAATTAAAAAAGAAAACTCAATCAAACAAGCCCTTATTTTCCCTTAATTGTTTCAATCTATTTTTATTTATGTTTATTCTATTTGTTTTTTTTATTACTTTTGAATATTAACATGTGAGTTTAATCTGCATTTTTTTATTTGAAAATAGAGATTAGTTTGATGAGTGCATTTCTTGTAGTTTTGTTATTGTATATTCTTTAATATATATCTTTTAATATTATATGTTAGTAACAAAAATTTTATTTTTTACTCCACCCACAAAATTATTCTCACCCAACTTATTTTTACTATCCACTCACATAAAATTATTCGCATTCAATTTAATTTTTTTTCCATTGACAAAAAAATATTGCAACACCACTTATTTTTACTTTTCACTTACAATTATTCCCACTCAATTTACTATTTACTTTTAATTTTACTTATAGGTCTCCACTAACACTTTTATTTTTAAATTTTCTTTTAAGTTTTACCAAAAAAAATTAAAGAGTTGTCCCCAACCATTAATACCACTAGATTCCCTTTCAAATTTTAAAAACAAAGTACACTAAGAGCTATCGGAATCTATTTTTAAATTTTTCAATAAAAAGAGTAAAAGTTATCTCCATCCACGACAGTGGTCCCTGTTAGTCCTTAATACTTCCTTATAAATTTCAACGTGGTGTATGTTCTAAATATTATAATACCACTAGAGAAAGAAGTGAAAACATTAGAAAAAAGAAGAAAAAGCAAGAAAAATTATGATTAAAAATATACGTGTTTATTATATTGATAAATAATTATGATTATACGTGTTTATTATAGTGTGATAATTTCATAGATATTTAATTTAGTGGATAAAATAAATTTTTAATCTTATATTTATTTATTTTATTTAATAATTTTAGTGAAAAATAATTATATTTTAGTGAAAGTATTTTGGAAATAATATATGAGTTATGAGTGAGCTTAATAGTTTATTAACGTCTTTAAATTTTAACTCAACTAACAAATGACATATTTTTAAATTGAATATTTTATCTAGGTTCAAACTCAAGACCTTGCGTTTATGTGAATTAATTATGGTGATATTTACAATATCTTCTAAGACAAAAAAAAGTAGTTGATTAGTAATTTTTTAAAGCTTTAAATATGATATGTTTAAATATGTTTTTGATCCCTATACATATTGATTATTTTAATTTTAGTCCTTGTAATTATTTTTTATGTGTACCCGACAAATTTCAAACACTTTTAAAAAATTCCTTAATGTATTTTTTTAATTGAAAAATTGTGATATGGCCATATTTTGTTGATGAATTAGTTGGTGACTTAATTAATATTGATGACTAATTATTTTGTAATATTTAAAATTAATTTTCATTAATTTATTTAATTAAAAAATCAAAATTAATTAATCAATAAATCAATTAAATATATATAAAAAACTTTATCAATCTTCATCTTCACCCTCAAATTACTTCTTCAATTCATAAATTTTTAAGATATCACATTACTTCTTTTTTACTTCACAACTTTTCAGATTTAGATTCAATCCAAACTCACTAAGGTTGCCCAAAATAACAAACAATGAAATCAATACCTACAACCTCTCAAAATTCCAAAATCTATAATCTCTCTCTAAATTAACTCACTTCAACAACACCCCTCTCTTTGTATCACTATCCAACTTTCACGACTTCCCTCATCGATTCTCATCCACCAACTTGGTTTTGCTTGTTAGATAATATTATTATATATTAGTAGTAAGGGTATTTTAGACAATTCTAGACAATTCT
>NC_021165.2:48806241-48816688 GCF_000331145.2 Cicer arietinum
TTATGTTTGATTGTATGCCTGTCAAGAATGTGCTTAGTTGGAATGCTTTGATAAATGGTTATGGTGTCAATGGTTGTGCGAAGGAAGCGTTAGAAGTATTCGCAGCAATGTTACGGGAAGGATTTGAACCGAATGAGATAACAATGACTAGTGTGTTATCTGCTTGCAACCATTGTGGTTTGGTAGAGGAAGGAAGAAGATGCTTCAAAGAAATGGAGATATTTGGAATTGTGCCTCAGATTGAGCATTGTGGTTGTATGATTGACCTTCTAGGAAGGGTTGGATACTTGGATGAGGCTGAAAATTTGATCTTCTGTGTTGTCGCTCTGTCTGTTGCTTCTTCTGTTTGATTGCTAATCTCTCTAGTGATTTGCTTTGTTGCTTCTCTCTTTGTTTAGTTTGGTTTGATATGATTTAGTTTTGTTTGGTTCTATTTGGTTTGGTTTGTTTGGTTTTGGTTTCGTGGTGCTACTTCTTTGGTGGTTCCTATCTGTTGATTTTGATATGGTTGTTGCTCCTTGGTTTGTTTGGTTTTGGTTTCGTGGTGCTACTTCTTTGGTGGTTCCTATCTGTTGATTTTGATATGGTTGTTGCTCCTTGGTTTGTTTGGTTTTGGTTTCGTGGTGCTACTTCTTTGGTGGTTCCTATCTGTTGATTTTGATATGGTTGTTGCTCCTTGGTTTGTTTGGATTTGGTTTCGTGGTGCTACTTCTTTGGTGGTTCCTATCTGTTGATTTTGATATGGTTGTTGCTCCTTTTTTTGATCGCTCCTTTTTCGGTTTGATTTTTTGTTGGCTTGGTTCTTCTCTTTGATTGTTGCTTCTTCTTTGGTGACATCCCTCTTGTCCCCCCGGCTGTCCAACCACCTCCTGCGATTGTTGATCCTCCTCGTTACCCCTCTCGTCATCATCTTCAGCATAGAATCATTACTCTACCGTTTGTCTCTTCTTCTTTACAGATTGCTGATTTGTTCACAAAGATGCATTCCATTAAACGTTTTCGTTTTTTTTTAGTTGACAAACTCTCGATGCTCCATGTTAATGCATCGTGAGTTTGAGGGGAGATGTTAGATAATATTATTATATATTAGTAGTAAGGGTATTTTAGACAATTCTAGACAATTCTATTCTTTTATATATATACTCATTGTAACCCTATTAACTGTGGTTTTGGTTCATTCTATATTATGAAACCCTAGCGTGGTTGTTTCTCTTCTTCCTCTTGCTTTCTCTTTTCTTTGTTAATATTGCTTTTATTGTTGTTCTTGTTTTCTTTGTTGAGCGTGTGACCCGGTCTCTCCTACATTGCTTCAAAAAGTTTCTCCAATGAATATCAAACTCTATCAACATATCAATGTTTCTGAGACCTAAAATTCTATTTGATGAAGATGGAAAGTTCCCAAGAAAATAGAATTCGTAAAACACATAGGTGTTGTTCAATGTGATGTTGTTTTAATGTGTTTTGTTTCAAAGGCAAACAAACCAAAAGAGTGGTGACTTTAAAAAGAAATATGAGGACAATGACTTTAGTTTGAACTCGGATTTGGAAATATTTGGGTCGAAGAAGAAGAATTTAAGGATTGAAAATGAAGATTGTTTGTTTTTAAAAATTATTTCATAAAATTATTTTTAAAATTAAAAAGTAAAAATAGATAAATAATATTTTATTTCTTATTTTTCAATTTTTTTAATTCTTTAATAAAAAGCTGTTTAAATTTTTTTGTTTTTCTCATCTCTAAATCTATTTTTAAAAATATATCTATGAAACAAATTTTTTCTTTAATAATATTCTTTAAAACCATTTTCTAATTCAAATTTTTAAAAATTAAAAAATAAAATTGTTTCAAACAAATTCTAATACTCTTTAAAACAAAAATTATATATCGGACACTTCATTTATTGAAACGTTAAGTATTGATTTTGGAACGTACCAATAAGTTGTATAGTGGTTAGGGGTGGGAATAGGTCAGACCAGGCCAGACTTTGAAAGGTCTGAGCCTGACATACGATTTATTTTTTAGGCCTAAGCCTGGCCTACGGCCTATCATATGCTTTTTTTTCGGCCTGACCTGAAAGCCTATTTAAAAGCCTACTTAAAATAATTCTTAAAAAATATGAAACAAACATCCTTTAAACCCTAAAAAATAATTTTTTGTATCAAATAATAATTTTTTTTTCCTGAAACAAACACACTCATTATTACCTCTTAAACAAATATGAAACGATTACTGATTGATTGACTAATTGAACGGCTACCGAATATGGAATGACTACCAAATATTATGGAACAACTACTGAATATGGAATAGAGTGATTGCCTAATTGATAGAATTTAAAATAGAAAATAATATTATTAATATAATAATAATAAATAACATTAATAAATAATAAAATATATATAAGCCAACCTATCATTCCTAATATGCTTTTTTATAAGCCCGAGCTTGACCTATTTAAATAAATAGGCTTTAAAAACAGCCTGAGCCTAGCCTTTTTATTAAATAGGCCAGGCCAGGCCAAGCCATAGGCTCCTGACGGACGGCCTAGCCTATTCCCATACCTGATAGTGGTACTACCTTGTGATGTGTGAAATCAATAAATATTTGCACCAATATGTTTGTTTTCTACATTGATTTTTGATAGTTAAAAACATGACTATCATATAAACCAAATCGTTTACACCAATATATTTTAGTTGGTGGACCTATCCCTATATAATGCATGATGTGTTAGATTGGACTACATTAATTTATAGTATCACGGTCAAGTACATAAATTTTTCAAACTACATGTTTGGCGAGTAAATTTTCCAAACAATATGATTGGACAAACAAATTTACGAGCTGTTTTGAAAAATTGAGATACATTTGTAAAACTACATGTTTGGCGAATAAATAACAAGATCTGCCACAAAAAATTTAAATAACCAATATACTACAACTTATGATTTCAATATTTTGTTTGGTATATAAAAAAAAGATAAAGAAAAATCAAAGAAGAAGAGAAGATAAATGAAAAGTGATATAATGTGATTTTATTTTAGTTTGAGATAAAGGAAATAATAAAAAGAAATAGAAAAGTGTATTTGTAAATAACATAAATATCCTTTAATAAAAGGATATATAATAAAATAAAATGTTTTCTTAAAATCAAATATAAATAAAAATATTTAAAATAAATAAAGAGAATAAGAATGTAAAAATATTGATTGGAAATAAAAATAAGTTATAAATACTAAACATATTAATAAATTACAAATATTTATTTTATAAACAAAATAAAATAAGAGAAATACTAACATGTATCCTTAGGATACATCAATATACAAAAGATATAAATTTTGTATAGAAAATTGTACATTTTTTTTTTCAAAAATCATTTTTTTAAATATAATTACTATTTTAAAGATTTTAGAATATATCACTTAAGGTATATAAAACACATGTTGATAAAACCAATAAAATAAAACCAATAAAATAAAACCAAAGTATATGTAAACGAAAACATTTTTTGTTCAAAGCATTTATAACATCCACAAAATTCAATTTATTTACAAATTGATACTACCACTTTGGTGTGTTTGGATTACAAAAGAAAGTGAAAAGAATGAAAGTAAAAGAAAAGAATGTTAAAAAATTGAAAGTTATAAGTTGAAAGTGAAAAGATTTTTTAATTTATTTGGTAGAAGTGAAAGGATATTTATGTGGGGTCCATGTGACTCTTTTTTTCCTTTATCATTTTTGCTTGTTCAAGACAAAGGAAAATCATTTTTTCTCTCAACTTTCTCTTCCCCTCACAATTTCTTACCTTACGATCATCCATTAAGGAGAAATAAAAATGCATTTGTTAAGAGTGTAGCTGAAATTTGATGCCCTCCCATTCAATTAACATTTGAAGAAGTTTGGGATAGAGGTGAAACAGGCCAACGGTAAAATCTTAAAACCATGAGAAAAATACACTTTAACTCTTGATGAAGAAAAAGCTATCTATAGGTAGTTAAAACAACTAAAGATGTCAAATGATTATTCTTCTAATTTGACAAGATAGGATAATGTCGAAAATGGAAGGATGATTGGAATAAAAAGTCATGATTATCACATATGTATGAAATGTTTACTTCCTATTACATTTAGTTCTCTTCCTAAACATATATTAAATCTACTTTTTGAAGTGAGTGAATTTTTTTAAAAATTGTGTTCAACATTGAGAGAGGATGATTTGATCAAAATGGAAAATGAAATGCATTTAATATTGGGCAAGTTAGAGATAATACTTCCTCTTGGGTGCTTTGATTCTATGGAACATCTCCCAGTGCCTCTTGCATACGAAGCCAGACTTGGAGGACTTGTTCAACAGTAATGGATGTATTCATTTGAAAGATAAACTTCGTACACATACATATAGATTTAATATATACATTTTGATATAGTCATCCATGTAATCTCTATTTTTTTTCTATTATTATAAGCTCATGGGTTATTCAAAATGTCCGATGAAAAATAAGGCCAAAATTGAAGGATCAATATGCCATTCTTACTTACATCGTGAAACAACTCTATTTTTTTTAGTATTATTTTAGTGACACCCACTAGCCTTATCAATATCTTGTCTACCTGATTGTCATGCTGAAAAAGAGTTCACTTATTGCTCAAATGAGTAAGAATTCAATTGATCACATGGGTGGTACTAGAGGTGGAGCTGATAGGGGAAACCAAATAATGCGCCTTCATAGAGCGCTTGTTCATTTTCTTCTCTGAGACTCTACTTTAGTGCCTCCACAGACTGACATCGTCCATAGCTGAAGCTGACATGATAGATCATAACATATCCGGAGAGGCTGATACGTTAAATCTTACTGATCCTAATGTGGTATATGTTGAACGCTGTGGTCGGATTATCGTCACACCTATTAGTAACGAGTAAGTATTTAATTAATTATTTTTATTAATTATTAAATATGATTTTTCCCTATATTTTGTTATATGATTTAATTAATCTATTATTAATACATTATCCTTACATGTTTATTCCTTATTCTGATTCTGTCACGACTATCACCATTGCACTTTAAAATCTTTTAAAACACTATTATATTATTATAGTTGTTTTGATTCACAAGTAAGCATGATATTGATGTTAGTGTGATTACCTACATTACTTAATTAGAAAATTATTAAATATACTTATGAATGTTAATCTTATTTTTATTATGTGAATTTTGGAAATCCTGACTCATGTCCATAATGGTTCTCCTGAAGTAGTGACCTAGGATGACGAAGGGAGGAATTTAGTTGCAAAAAATGTGTTGGAGAAAGTACATCATTATTAGCATGATGATGAAGGTTAATTCTAGTTGGGTCTTGGAGAAATTCTTAAGTGGCTTTAGGACAATTCCCTAATCTCGACAACTACCATCCAACTTCAGTTGGTTAGAGTGGATTAAGTGAGGGTGTGAATGCTTGTCCATCAAAATAGTTGTATAATATTGCATCTTCTTGCCAAAATGGCATATGAAGTTTTGAATAAGTGAATATATCGTTGCATCGCATCATTAATACATTGTTACTAATTGTAATTGATATGAACTTGTTCAATTGTGATATGTATCTTATATGTACTTGTAGTGTTACTAATTGTAATTTATATGAAATTGTGCAATTTATATATACTTGTGTAATTCTGTTTAGTTTTTATTAGAACCTTTAAGGTTGGGCATAAAGAGAATCATCTCTTCTATGGGGAGTATTTCCTCTAGGATTACGGTGGTTAATCTTCGGTAATATTTCAGTTTCAATCAATACTACTTATATTTCTTTATATGCGACGCAAGTGATTACATGTTTGTTTTACATGTTTAGTATATTTAACATGATATCAAATTGTTCATCCTTAATTTGTTTGTGTTAGGGTTTAGGGTAGAGGCGATGTCTAGGTTCGAGGTTGCTTATGCAAGTTTAAAGACTTTTACTGCTATTTTTGTATCGCCGACATCATTTGAACGTCTTTACGTTATGGAATTCGAGGTAGTTACATTTTTAAAATTGCACATTAGTTAGTTATAATTATTAAAAGAATTTGAGACTTATGTTTTGGGTTTTTTACATGTGTTTTGAGATTTTTCTACCGGTGTGAATTTTTTTATAAAAAAATTCCATATTGTACTGGTATTAAATATTCTCAAATTCAGTATAATTAACGTAAAAAACCATTTTGAAGTTTAAGGTGTCGTACTTAATACTTGGATCTTAAACATGAGTCTGGACCAAGGAATCAATGGGGAATAACCAGGCAAGAATCTGAATATTCAAGTTGTTACTTTCACATGTTTGACAAAAATGGAAATATCCTAGAGGCTAGTTCAATTATGGTGATGTCGCAATTAAACTATTCTCTAATCTCAAATCCATCTCACATTATGTGGATGGCATACTTAAATTTCATTGAATTTTTATTTTACAAAGATACATATAGCATAATTTTAAATTGCGATTGGGGTCGCAATTGTAGTAATTCTACAAACCATTATAATGCGGGAAAATGAGAGAAAATACGGCTGATGTAGCCTAAAACATAGTTGCAATTATGTTGCGGAGACTTCAATATCTGAAAATCGTGATAAGTAGTTAATTAGTCTCATATGAAAGTTTTTCATTTGATATAGGGACTTGAGCTTGCCAATATAGCATTTTGCAAGTATTTCCAAGGGACATATGTTGATCACAAAAGGAAGATACAAAGTATTATGGGGTTGGTGGATCTTTACAAACCTTACTTGTTCTTGAAAGGAGTGTAAGTATTATTAGAATTTCCATAACTTAACCTATGTTTTAAATTGTAGTTATAATTATGGTTCTAAATTGCGGTTTAGATTAGCTCTTATCCTTGATTTTATAGTAATGTGGGCCAATGAGATGGATGCATTTCAAAAATTGTAATTGTACGTTGTTGTGAAGATGTGTAAAATTGTTATTTATGACAACAATTAGAGTTACATACTGCAATTTAGAAGTTGTTGGAACTTTTCATTTTACAATTCAATTTTATAGAACTGAATTAGGAACAATCTAAATTATAAGATGATATATAAGTGTTTCAATCTTTGATTAATTAAGTCATCTAGTATTGAGTGATTGATATGTTTCATGCATTATCATTACAAGTTAGTTTTGTACTGTTAATTAGTATGTCGAATTCAAATAATAAAAAGTTAAATCAATATTCTAGAGGTTTAATGGTAGTCTAATTTAATTTGTGACTTAATGGAAATTTAAGTTAATTGTGTTAACTACCTATCAATTACGAAATTTGATAATTGATCATATGTATTATTCAATATCACATATGTTACTTCTCTCTTACAAATAACTAAATAATTATTAAATAATTATCAAATATTGGCATGCTCGAGGAACTTGCGATTTTTTTGTTACTTTTTGATTTTTTGCGATATTAAATAATTATCAAATGTTTTGTGATTTTTTTGCTTTCTTGATAACATGGATCTTGTTAGCTTCCAATGGAGGAACTTGGTTCATTTTGCCCTTAGCTAGCCTTCCATAAAGAACACGTTGATTCTCCATAAACCTACACTAATCACAAATCTGTTACAGCCTAAACAATTGCGTGCACAATGTCACCTTCGCAGGACCAACCAAAACCATTTTCTCATGCGTTGACAAAGGTTTGCAACATTCATCTAAGCCAATTTCCTAGACCTTGTGCTAAAGTCAAAGACATAACTGGTTATATACCTGAAGAGGATGTTGTTTTTCTATGGAACACTTGGAATATGTGGAAGATAATGGAAAACTATGAAGATGCTAATTCCACTCATGAACATCAAAATTCCGATAATGAACATCAACTAGAAAAAGAACAAGATGAGCATCACGAGCAAAGAGGATTTATGCGTTGAGAAATGGTAATGATCTGATTACTGATGTTTTGCTATTGAAAATTAAGTTGTATGTTACTTAGTGTCTATTTTAAATTCTAATAATAATAGTATTGATAGTGGGTTTATGGAAATGGTTAGTCATATTTTTGTTGATGCTTTGATGAATGATATGCTTACTAATTTACCTAGCTTTGATGAGGATATATATATTATTTTTCTTACGAATTCAGATGGAGCTCCTAGCTCATATGGTTATGGATTTTGTTTATTTCAATAGTATTCAAACATTTTTGGTCGAGGTATATTCAAGGAGGTCATACAATTTTTCAAACCTAGTTGGTTGATGCCTAACTAGAATGTAAACGTTAGAATCCTAATACTTAAAGTTCCTAAAGTGGACATAATGAATCAATATAGACTAATTACTCTTGACGATTTTAAATTCAAAGTCATCATCAAGGCTCTTGTTGAAAGACTTAGGACTATCATACCAAACATTATGTCCACCTACAAGAAAGCTTTTATAAAGGGAAGACAAATTACTAACTGTATTTACCTTACTTCTAAAGTGTTGGAAATGATGATGCCTTTAATGAAAAATTCATTGGAAATAATGATGGCATTTATGAGAGCTAGTGTTGTTGTGAATTGAAAAAATTGAGAATTCCCACATTGGAGGGATACCACACACTAGTAGGGTATATAAGGTGGAGGTAATGAACTTGGGATGGGCCCCAAGGGGCACCCCAATTTTGTGAAGGAGGGAGAACGCAAGCAAATTGACCACCACACACATGCGCGCGCCACCGCCGCCGCCGTCCGTATTATTATTTGTGGTGTATTATTATTTTGCCTAAAAATTAATTAATCATTTTTTAATTAACTGATTGCTTGCGTTCCATCTCTAATTGAAACGTTAATTACGTAACTGCCCTCCACCTAGTCATATCTGATCCAGTCTTCATCCCTGAATTCGTGCGTCTGTTTTGCCCGGTCAAAACCCTAATTTTGGTCTCACGTTTCCTTGCTGCCCGGTCAAAAGTCAGAGTCAATTTTCCTAAGTTTGGGGCGCATGATTTGTGGTCTTGGAGTGCACGTTTCTGAGAGCACTACTTGGAGCGCACGTTCTGGTGATCCATGGATCTCTCAGATCCAGTTGCGATTTTCCTCTATAAATAGAGGGTTCTCCCCATTTGGAAAATCACACCAAAAGCACTCCGCATCTGAGGCTTTTCTCTTTTCTCCCCCTTCTTACTGCTTCATCTCTTTCTTCTCTTTCGAGTGGTCATTATGCCATATTACGAGTGTCGTTCGCAAGACTGCCATATTACAAGTGTCAGTCGTAAGACTGCCATATTGAGTGTGTAATTCTAGAACGGTTTTCTACAGTGCAGTAGAACTCCGAATACAGAGTATCTGGGCTGTTTTATCCTGGGGACTTCGTGGTTGATAGTCTGCCTTGCACAATTTTGGGCAGTGCCTCGAAACGTCTTAAAGAGAGCGACCTAGTCCGCGACTCAACCCATCAATACTTTCGGTGGCATAAATTGTTTTCAAAGGTTTTCGATTTTCAAAAAACAACAATTTTAAGACGTTTTCAAACTGCCATGTCTGGCGATGAAATTAATGGGCCAGGTTCTTCTGCTTCTGACCACAACAAACCATTTCGGTTTGAGGGAAGTCACTTCAAACGATGGCAACAAAAGATGCTATTTTTTCTAACCACGAAAAAGCTTGCCAACGTTTTGAAGGATGACATTCCTGTTGTACCAGAAGAAGGTGAACAATCTGAAAAGGATAAAATAGCTGCTGAATTAACCCAATGGGAAAGTAGTGATTACTTATGTAAAAATTATATTCTTAATGGACTTGCTGATGATCTGTATGATTACTACAGTTCCGACAACAATACTGCTAAACAGGTTTGGGATGCTTTAAAGAAGAAATATGATACTGAGGAAGCTGGAGCAAAGAAGTATGTTGTTAGCCACTACCTCAAATATCAGATGACAGATGACAGATCAGTGGAAGCTCAGTCTCATGAAATCTAGAAAATAGCTCACGAGATCATCACTAAAGGTATGTCCCTAGATGAACAGTTTTATATTGCTGTTATTATTGACAAATTGCCCCTTGCTTGGAAAGATTTTAAAAATTCTCTTAGGCATAAAACTAAAGAATTCTCTCTAGAAAGTCTGATAACCCGCCTTAGAATTGAGGAGGAATCTCATAAGCAAGACCAGAAAGATGAAATTCTTCTTTTGGCAAATAACAAGAAAAAGAAGTTCATCGGAGCAGTTCTGAAGCCAAACGGCAAACAACTGAAGAATCAGAACCGCACTTCAAAGAACAACAACAAGAATGAGAACCATCAAAGGGTCCCAATTGCAAGGCAGCCACCACCTCCTAGAAATGGCCATCTCCCCTTTCTCTGTTACTATTGTGGAAAAGAGGGTCATATGGAACGCAAGTGTAGGAACAAGCCAGGCGCTGTAAATCAGGCCAACTTGACTGAAAAGCAATTCGTTGCAATGATAACTGAGATCAACCT
>NC_021165.2:48816813-48831313 GCF_000331145.2 Cicer arietinum
AAGAATCTGGTCTCAAGGTTTCTTCTCAATAAGGCAGGTTTCACTCAGTCTATAGGGGCAGATTTGTACACCATTTCTAAAAATGGTATCTTTGTTGGGAAAGGGTACGCCACTGATGGCATGTTTAAATTGAATGTTGAAATGAATAAGATGTCTCCTTCTGCTTACATGTTGTGTGATTTTAATATTTGGCATGCTAGACTCTGTCATATAAACAAAAATGTGATTTCAAATTTAAGTGTTTTAGGCTTGATTCCAAAATTATCTAAAAAGGATTTTGAAAAATGCGAATTTTGCAGTCAAGCCAAAATAACTAAGAAATCCCATAAATCAATTGTTAGAGAAACTGAACCTCTAGAATTAATACACTCTGACATATGTGAGCTTAACGGAACGCTAACCAAAAATGGAAAACGTTATTTCATCACTTTTATTGACGATTGTTCTAATTTTACTTGCGTATATCTCATGAAAAATAAAAGTGAAGCGCTTGACATGTTTAAAATATTTGTGACTGAAATAGAAAATCAATTTAACAAAAAGATTAAAAGGTTTCGTAGTGATAGAGGAACAGAGTATGATTCTGACTTATTTAATGAGTTCTATAAAACCCAAGGAATTATACATGAAACAACTGCACCATATTCACCTGAAATGAATGGTAAAGCTGAAAGAAAGAATAGAACTCTTACTGAATTAGTTGTTGCTATAATGCTTAATTCTGGTGCTGCATCTCATTGGTGGGGGGAAATTATTTTGACTGTTTGCTATGTTTTGAATAGAGTTCCTAATTCTAAAAGCAAAACATCTCCTTATGAGATAATGAAGAATAGACAGCCCAATCTATCTTATCTTCGAACTTGGGGTTGTCTGGCATATGTTAGAATCCCCGATCCCAAGCGAATCAAACTCGCCAGTAGAGCCTATGAATGTGCATTCATTGGGTATGCAGTAAACAGCAAAGCGTATAGGTTTTATGACCTAAACGCGAAATTGATCATAGAATCAAATGATGCTGACTTCTATGAAAATAAATTCCCTTTCAAATCAAGAAATAGTGGGGGCAGCGAACCTAGTCAAGTTCCTGTGAAAACAAGCACTGAAAGCAACAAACAAGATGAAACAGAAACTCGAAGGAGTAAGAGAGTAAGAGTTGCTAAAGATTATGGACCAGAATACATGGCCTATAATTTAGAAGAAGATCCTGCGAACATTAAAGAAGCTCTGTCATCCTTAGATGCAGATCTATGGCAAGAAGCAATAAACGATGAAATGGATTCTCTAGAATCTAACAAGACCTGGCATTTGGTAGACTTGTCTCCTGGTTGCAAACCAATAGGTTGTAAATGGATCTTGAAAAAGAAACTGAAACCCGATGGATCTATTGATAAATACAAGGCTCGCCTTGTAACCAAAGGCTTTAGACAAAGAGAAAATATAGATTTTTTCGACACTTTCTCACCAGTCACTAGACTAACATCCATTAGGGTGCTTATATCCCTTTGCGGCTATTCATAACCTGGTGATACACCAGATGGATGTTAAAACAACATTTTTAAATGGTGATCTGGAAGAAGAAATTTACATGGAACAACCTGAAGATTTTGTAATTCATGGACAAGAAGACAAGGTCTGTAAGTTAGATAAGTCTCTGTATGGTCTTAAACAAGCTCCTAAGCAATGGCATGAAAAATTTGATAACTTGATTATGTCGAATGAGTTTAAAGTAAATGAAAGTGACAAATGTATTTACTACAAATATGAAAATGACATTTGCACTATCTTATGTCTCTATGGAGACGACTTACTCATACTTGGTTCAAACATTCATGCTGTAAATAATGTGAAATCATTGTTGAGCAACAACTTTGATATGAAAGACCTCGGAGAAGCAAGTGTAATCCTCGGAATCAAGATTACTAGGTTAGAAAAGGGAATTTCTTTGGATCAATCTCACTATATTGAAAAGATCCTAAAGAAATATGATTACTTTGATTGTAAACCTGCTTGCACACCATATGATCCAAGTGTGAAACTTTTCAAGAACTCTGGTGAAGGTGTTAGACAAACTGAATATGCGAGCATCATTGGCAGCCTCATGTATGTCATTGATTGTACTAGACCCGACATTGCCTATGTCGTGGGATTGTTGTGCAGGTTTACTAGTAGACCTAGTATGGAGCATTGGCACGCTATCGAAAGAGTCATGAGATACCTTAAAAGGACCATGAGTCTCGGATTACATTATCAAAGATTTCCTGTCGTCCTTGAAGGATACAGTGATGCTGATTGGAACACCTTATCAGATGACTCCAAGGCAACCAGTGGCTATGTTTTCAGCATAGCCGGTGGTGCTGTATCATGGAAATCGAAGAAACAGACAATATTGGCTCAGTCCACTATGGAGTCTGAAATGATAGCACTAGCTAATGCTAGTGAAGAAGCAAGCTGGTTGAGATGCTTGCTAGCAGAAATCCCTTTATGGGATAAGCCGTTACCAGCTGTGTTGATCCACTGCGATAGTACCGCGGCTATTGCAAAAATTGAGAACCGCTATTATAACGGTAAGAGACGACAAATACGTCGTAAGCACAACACTGTTAGAGAATTACTTTCAAAAGGAGCTGTTATTGTGGATCATGTACGCACCGATGAAAATTTAGCTGATCCTTTGAATTCCTAGAGCGTTCACTAGACTGGGATACACGTGCATGGCCCTAAATGCACAGGCTTTTAAGAATACACCTAATGAAAAGGTTGTGTGTGGGTTTGATGTCAGAGATAGAGTTCAAGACTACGAGTCACTCTTGTTGAATCTGAATCTTACTCGCTATGCAAAGGTTCAAGTCGAAAGACACCTTTGTTTATGCACAATCTTATAGAAGCGTCTAACGCTATTCAAAAACATATTTTTTAAATTCAAGTGGGGGATTGTTGGAAATGATGATGCCTTTAATGAAAAATTCATTGGAAATAATGATGGCATTTATGATAGCTGGTGTTGTTGTGAATTAAAAAATTGACTTGGCTCTGGCTTTGACTTTGTGGTGTATTATTATTTTGCCTAAAAATTAATTAATCATTTTTTAATTAACTGATTGCTTGCGTTCCATCTCTAATTGAAATGTTAATTACGTAACTGCCCTCCACCTAGTCATATCTGATCCAGTCTTCATCCCTGAATTCGTGTTTCTGTTTTGCCTAGTCAAAACCCTGATTTTGGTCTCACGTTTCCTTGCTGTCCGGTCAAAAGTCAGAGAGCACTACTTGGAGCGCACGTTCTGGTGATCCATGGATCTCTCAGATCCAGTTGCGATTTTCCTCTATAAATAGAGGGTTCTCCCCAGTTGGAAAATCACACCAAAATCACTCTACATCTGAGGCTTTTCTCTCTTCTCCCCCTTCTTACTGCCTCATCTCTTTCTTCTCTTTCGAGTGGTCATTGTGCCATATTACGAGTGTCGGTCGCAAGACAGCCATATTACGAGTGTCAGTCGTAAGACTGCCATATTGAGGGTGTAATTCTAGAACGGTTTTCTACAGTGCAGTAGAACTCTGAATACAGAGTATCTTGGTTGTTTTATCTTGGGGACTTCGTGGTTCATAGTCTATCTTGCACAATTTTGGGCAGTGCCTCGAAACGTCTTAAAGAGAGTGACCTAGTCCGCGACTCAACCCAGCAATACTTTCGGTGGCATAAATTGTTTTCAAAGGTTTTCGATTTTCAAAAAACAACATAAAACTATTCATATGCTACACAATAAATCTTATGTACGTAACCTTGCCCTTAATACTGATATATGTAAATATTTTGATACCATTGATCGAAAGTTCTTGAAAAAATATTTTCATTGTTTTGGATTTGATTTTGAGTTTTGTCATTAGATAGACATTATTCTTCACTCTACAAAATTTTAAATTTATAGGAGTGGTAGGGTTGCTAGTTATTTTTCTTGTAAAAGAGGAGTTAGTTATGGTGACCCCATTTCTCTTCTCCTTTTTTGTATTGCAAAAGATGTCTTTAGTTAGAGTACTTCTATGTTGGTTAATGATGACTTACTTTCTCTTGTGGCTTGTCTAAGGGGAACCTTGGTGCCATCTCACGTTCTTTATTCTTATGATGCGACAATTTGCTATATAGAAAATATATATAATTTTAAATCTTTAAAGTTGTCTTTTATTATAGTGAGGTTTTTGGCCATATTATTAACCAACTAAAATCTACTATTTATGATGGCTCTATCACTCGTAAAAGAAAGGCTAAAATTTCTAACTTATTAGGTTTTAATTTTAGGGATTTTTTTCTTATTTATCTTGGCATTCCAATTTTAAAGGCGAACCTATACTATTCATTTTATGCCTATTGCGAATAGAATTAAATCAAAATTAGCTACTTGGAAGGCTTCTTTATTGTCAATTGCAGGTAGAGTGCAACTTTTGAAAAGTGTTATTCATGGTATGATTGTATACAACTTTGTTATCTACTCTTGGTGTAAGACCCATAGTTTTAAATTCTAATTTATGTATTTTAGTGTGAGTTTAATGCCCAAAAATATCTTTTTATGCCCCGATTAAAATTATTCGATGATAAATAAATTAGATCATGTACGATGAATCTTTTGTCAAAGAATAATTTATTTATGTTACGAAGAATTTAATACCCGACAATTTTGTTAAAAATATCTCCGGTTGCTGAAAATTGCATCTGTCAATTGAGTTGCGACGAGAGTGGATATTTTTATCAAATGGTTTGAGAGGTTATGGGTGAAATGGAAATTTTGATAAATATCTAGATATTTTTAGATATTTGTTAAGTTATAATTAATATATATATATGTTTGGAGGGAAAAAGAAAGGAAAAGGAAAAGAAAAAAAAAGTTTCATTCTCTATTTCTCACAAACCCATTCTCTTCTTCCTTCTTCTTCATTTTTGTTGCTTCCTTTTGCTTCAAGAAAGGGAACCAAGGCTTGGTGGGTTAGAAAACAAAGATTCCTCAGATCATTCTTTTTGTTTGATTCGAAAACGAAGAAAAACGGTGTTAGGGATTTCAAAACCGTCAAACACAAACCCCCACTTTTCTTCTAGATCCAAGCTTCGTTTTGAGAAGAGATAGAAGGGAAAGTTGTTCACCTCCACGCTACGGTGCTAGTGAACTAACTTTGGAAGCGACGTTGCGAGCAGAGATTTTACCGGAATTAATTACGGTGCCGTAATCGCGTGTTAGAGCTATCGTTAAGGTAAGGGCTCCTTCCAAACTTTTAGTTTGTATTTAGGGACTTATCTGTGGTTGTGTGGAAAAGAAACTTGTTAGGGTTGAAGTGTTGTTTTGGGGAAAATTAATTTAATGCTTTTATGGGTGAAATTTTAGAGTTGGGTTTTGGTGATATTGATGAGTGTTTCGTGGAAAATGAATTTAACTCATTTATGTGTGGTTTTGAGGAAAATGAATTGATGTGATTTGGTGTGAATTGTGGGTTGAATTTGAGAATATGTCTGAGTATGTTCTGTGTGGAATTTGAAAATCATTAGAGTTAAACGAGTATTAAAAATGGGGAATCTTTTAATATCTCTTTTACTTAATGTTTGTCGTGAAAATTATTAGAGTTAAGCGAGTATTAAAAATGGGGAACTTTTAATATCTCTGTTTACTTAATGTTTGTAGTGAGAATTGTTAGAGTTAAATGTGTATTAAAAATGGGGAATCTTTTATTATCTGCATTTACTTAATGATTGTCGTCCGAATTGTTAGAGTTAAATGAGTATTAAAAATGGGGAATCTTTTAATATCTGCATTTACTTAACGATTGTCGTGGATAGAGTCAAAGTATGCTCATGCATTTCATAGTACATGGCGACCGGATGGGCCCCGTGATAGGTGGTACATTTACGATTTCCGCTTTTTCTTTTAGTAAATCGTGTTGACCCGTGATAGGTGACACCTCGGTAAACTGTACTGACCCGTGATAGGTGGTACGTTTATGATTTACGCATTTTAGTAAATCGTGTTGACCCGTGATAGGTGGCACCTCGGTAATTGGTACTTTGGCCTGCGATAGGCGGTACAATTATGATTTACGGCCCTTCGAGGAGGGTTTTGGTTTGGAATTCCGAGTCCATGCATTTTGGCATATACGCATTGCATTAGGGTGCTTGGCACGCGAGTCGTGTTTGATTTAAGATTATGATTGAGTGTTTGAACTCAAGTTGTCATGGTGATTGTGTTATAATTGTCAAGTGTGGATGTTTTGGAATTGTGTGTAAGTGTGATTGATTGCAAAACCATTTTGAAACTTATGTTGTCATGGTGATTGTGTTATAATTGCCAAGTGTGGATGTTTTGGAATTGTGTGTAAGTGTGATTGATTGCAAAACTATTTCGAAATTCAAGATGTCGTGGTGATTGTTTGGATTTGTGTGTAAGTGTTTGATTGGTTTCGAAACCCTTTAAAAAACTAAATTTTGTTGTTTTCTTGCTGCTGTCTGATGTGTATTCGAATACAGAAAGCTGTTTTCGAATACAGACATGCTGTTTTGCTATTGACTTACTGTGTAGTCGAATACAGACTGTTGTATTCGAATACAGACATGCTGTTTTTGCTGCTGACTTCTGAAACAACGTTGTATTCGAATACAGAGATGCTGTATTCGAATACAACACTGCTGTTTTGTTAAATACTTCTTTTTTCAACCTTGTTTATGAATGTTTGGCATATGGAAACCCTTTTAAGGTGCATGCTAAGTTGAAAGATTATTTTGTGCATTTAAAAACTTAAATGTTATGTGTTAATTGTTAATTTCGGTTGGTGACCCTTTATAACTATTGTGGAAATCTGGGCTTTGCCCTCAGATGAGAACCAGTACCATCCTACCGGTTAGTACCCTATAGATGGGAAGGTAGTTGGACACACCTGACTGAAGCTGTGTCAGGAGGATCTTGCGGGGCGCGTGAAGATCATCCGAGATGTATAGTTTTTTTGATAGAATTATCATATTAGGTTGATGTATAGGGACTAGACGTCTTTCTTTTTGGGTTGTGTTTATTTTAATTTGGAAGACTGTACCTATACTAGTATTGTCTGTTTGACATTTTATTATGATGGGGTTCATGTACCACTTTTTGAAGTGTAAATATTTATCCAAAAGTATTTCTTTATTTATTTCTTTGTTATTATGAATTTATTTTAAAAAAAAAAATACACTTGCGCTGTTAAAAACCGGGGTGTTACACTTGGCGTATCTTTTTAATCAATAATCAAGAAAAGGATAAGAAACTTTGTTTGGTCTAGACATTAACAAAGAAAATTTTGCATTGTACTTTGTTTGGAAGGATCAATGGATCAACTTCCCTATGGTTGAGAGTGTTAATATCCCCGAGGACAAGCATCATTTGCTCCAAGCTACTGTGAAAGGCTTCATCAGAAATACCAATTGGTATACATGTCATCCCATTCATTTAATTATTATGATATTGTTGATATTTTACACGTTGCTCTGTTTTGGATCCCACTAAAAATTTAGAGCTCTGTTTGGGAGATGGTTATCTCTTTCAAAAGCCTTCCTTTATGATTGTGCTAAGTTCATTTTTAGCCCTTTTATTCAGCCAACAAAATATTTTCTTGTTTGGCACCTCTTTGCTTTTGACACATCATCTATTGATAATGTGTTGGACGTTGGTAAAAGATTTTGGTCTCCTCAATGTAAGACTAGTATTATAGCGATTATTGTCAACTTAATCGATGTGTTTGGTTTTGCTTAAATAAAAAAAAAAGGTTGGATAACAAGTTGATTTCTTATAAGTCACCCTTTTGTATTGTAAGCTCCAATGCATCTCTTGCTAGAAATCATACTATTGGTACCTCTTTTTCTTATATACATGAATTTGTGACCCGAAGAGATTTTTTATTGTGAATCATGATGTTAAAGATGTTATTTAGCACCCTCTTATAATTTCTTAGAACAAATGCAAATATAGATGGCACCTCAAAAGCTTGTCTTGGACCAACTGTGTGGGGGGATTTTTAGATATAGCAATATGGTTGTTGTGATGGCACCTCTTTTTTTTTTTTTTCATGCAGAACTCATTGGAGCTATGCATGCAACGGAAATAGATTCTAAAAAGTGATGGATATCAATTTGGTTGGAAACATACTCTAAATTGGGGACTCTTTTAAAAATGGTTCTTTGGAGATTAAGAAGCAGGTGATTCAATTATGTTTGAGATCATTAAAAATATACTTTTTTATTTCTCATATCTACAAATAAGGAAATCCGTGTGCAGAAAAGATCGTTAGGACAATCATGACACTCATTGATCATTATGATTTTTGGTGGTATATTAGATGGATGTCAATATCGCGTTTCTAAATGAAAACATTTAAGAAATAATATATGCAAATAAATGAAACTTCATGTTAATAGACACACAATATATGATTTGAAAATTGATGTAATTCATACGAATTCATGAATAGGTTTCATTAGTCATATCACAAAAGTCTCATGAAGTAACAATCTCATTTGGTTTTGAGATTACCATTGTGGATAATTTTGTTTATTACAAGGTTGGTGAAAGTAAGTTTATAGTTTTACTATAAGTGACAAACTCAATTTATTTAGTCAACAATGATATATGTTGCGTGAAACTAAGATATCTCTAATAAGTTTAGCGATGAAAGATCTTGGGGACGTTTCCTGTGTATTTGGCATTGTGGTACTAAGAGATAATTCTCAAGGTATCTTTGGGTTATCACAAAAGAAAACAATAAAGGTAAAAGTAAATTCGACATGAAAGATAATAAATTAAGGGATATTTCAATAACTAAAGGAGACCATCTTTGTCTCATTTATTGCTTAAAAGAATTTTAGAAAAGTATGTATTTTCTTATGCATTGGTTGTGGGGAGTCTAATGTATGGTTTTATTTACACGGATATAGAAATAATGTGCATAATAAGATCAACTTGACAGATATTTGAGCAATTCATATTTGAATTGTTGACAAAGGTAACCATAAGGATTGTTAAAGACAATAGTAAAGTTTATGCTCACAAATCAGAGATCTAACAATTTAGAGATGATCAATATGTTCGACTCTGATCTGTTTTATGTTTACATAAAGCAGACAGCTTAACTCATGGAAATATTGATTTATTTATGTCACTTGGTTGCATATAGTAAAAGGTATTGAAAGACTATTTAAGTTATATTGTGACATAAGTCAACCATATAGTGCTTCAACAAATTGTTATAAAGTGTATTGAAGTACATGCTATTGTTGTTGAAGAATAGAGCATGTAGAGATAAACATAATGCTAGCCAACCTACTACTAAAAGATTTGACAATCTAATGTCTTTGATATGATTGTTGTCGTTAAGGATCCCTTAGACTAGTGGGAGTATATCTTCCTTTAAGTTCTATACTTTGGTTTTTGATACAAACTTTATGTTATGATTTTCTGCAGAAATAAAGTTGATGGGGCTATTGTTATAATTGTTTTGTATCGTATGTGCAAATACTGAATTAACACTTCAAGAATTTCAGGTTGATCTCAGTAAAGATTTCAGTTGGACCAATTGGAAATAAGCATGATATAAAGATCACATTGTATGAAATTTCCATGTCACTTATCCATATCGATATATGTCATCAAATTCATTGATGTGGTGGTCGTTAGAGTTTAATCACATTATATGTCAGTGACAATAGTCAAGGTGATCCGATTAATAATGTTTGAGGTGGTCCATATTATAAAGGAGAGGTATAAATATAAATAGCATTCAGAAGCGCACCTAAAAATTACGATATAATTATTAAGATATATTGCTCAAGTGGGAGATTGTTGGAATATTTTATTAAATATTTTATTTAATTATTGTATTTCAATATTATTATGTGGGCACATATCTTTATTTAATTATATTAGCTATTTATTAATTAAGAGCCTTAGTGATTAAATTAAGTAATAAGGCTAATTATATTTCTAATGGGATAATTAAATATTTAATTAATTAATATGGGTTCATGATGAGTGAATGTCACTGATGACCCATTTGGAAATAATGGGAACCCAATTGGTCATTACCCTATATATACAAGCTATGGTCCCCAATACCGCTCACAAGCAAATTGTGTCTTCTCTCCATCTGAAGAGTGCATCAAAAGTACTCGTCGAGGAAGAACCACAAGCCAACAAATTTTTAATTACCCGTCTTTCCACTTTGTGTCTCAAGATAGCTGTTGGAATACCTTTCATCATGTATCGAAGTATTTTTAAAGCTACATCTTTAGGAATAAGTTATCATATCCTGTTTGAATCTAATGTTTGATAAACCAACAAGATATGATAAGTTAATTATAACTTTATCCTATTATGTCTCTTTAGTTTAAATTTTTATCCGAAATATGAGTTGAGTTAAGTAGGATAGAATAAGAACAATAATTTACTCAATTACCATTATAAAATATAAAATTAAAATACAATAAGATATAAGTACAAAAACAATTTATAAAATATAATCTAAAAATATAAAAATGTAAATCTAATCAAATATAAATACAACAATAATTACTAGAATTTGGTATTAAACTTAAAAAATGAAATATTAATAATTAATTTTTAAAATATTTATGATTTTATCACAAGGGTAGTTTTGTCTTTTTTATATAATTTAATTAATTAGTATTCAAAATTATAAAAATATAAAAATTAATTGAAATTTTAAAATAAATATAATTTATTTCCAAGGGTATTTTGGCCTTTTATATATAATATATATCATATATTTATTTACATTCTAACAAAGAAAATAGAACTATTTGGTTACTCGTAATTTTTAAATAATTAAAAAATTAAATTGTTTATTTAGTAGTTTCAATGGATAGCTATAAATATAAGATTATTTGATTACTTATTTAATTTTTTAGTAATTTTTTTATTAATTTATAATATTTAAAATATAATAATTTAATTATAAAAAACTAATATGTAATTATTCACATTGGTATATTTTTTAATTTAAATATAATATATTATATGTCATGATGAGATATGTACCAAATACATGACAAAATAAAATGTTGTTATCCTGTTGGTTATCATGTGTATATCAAACACATAATATAATAATGTTTATCACGTCGTTATCTTATCTTATTATTATCCAACTTTATATCATATTATGTATCTATTATATCATTTGCATCAAACAAATTCTTAGTAAATTAAACATGTTGTAGATCCTAGTATATATATGCTTAGGAGTTTGTCGCTTTCCGCACTAAAATATGATTGTAGTAACAATATGTTAGATAAAGCACGGTCTTGTGATGAGATTAGTTCTAGTATGAACAACTTTGATCGGTGAGAAAAGAATATTGATTTAGACTCCTCGAATTACCAGTTACACAACAACTAACGAAATCAAAATTGATTTAGAATGGAAAGCCTACGATTTTATGATGTAAAGACTTATTTATATAGTTATGTTAAGTGAATAGATAGTAACTAAAAGATAGAATGCAAAATTGACTACCAAATATTGTGAAAACTATAGTTTTTTTCTTTCAAATTTGGTCAATAAGATAGTTTGTAACTTAACCCGCATATTGATCGATTTATTCAACCAACCTAATTGGTTAACACCTTACTAAGAAATTAATGAAAGACCTTAATCAATTAGGCCCTTTCATTATCCATTAATATTATTTATTAATTGATTATATATCTTAAAGTTACTAGACTCTTTCTAACTATTTTATATTAATGACTAAGAAATTAAACATCTAACAATTAGCACAGCTGACTCTTATGTATTTAAAAATAATTAACAAAATCTTGGGGTGTTCATTCACTCTCTCTAAAAAGAAGTTGTGTCCATTGAATTTGTCTCACCGGTGATAATTTGTTGTAGATGCACTATCTTCATCTTAGTTTTTTTTATTTATTTAAGAAAATGACCTTTCCAAGAAGAACAATGTCTTGGAAATAAGAATTACAATAATGTACTTCTTTATCTACCATTGAGGCTAAATATATTGATGCTATTGAAGGTTATAAAGAGCTTTTGTTGATTAAAAAAATTCCTACACTAATTAGGCATTAAGCAAGAGAAGTCGATGTTATTTTGTAACAATTATATTGAAATTCATTTTAATAAGAATCTAATTTTCAATCAATTCAATTCACATTGATGCGTGATATCATTAGATACAAAAAGCGCTATAAATGAACCTATAATGAGTATTAAAAGTTGTCTTTTAATAGCTTCATCATGAGAGTGCTTTCTCACGTGAGTCATGTTTGTAATAATGATATATGTGCTTACATGTTCTCCTTCATCATCTGATGCCATTCTATAACTATTAAATGATATTTGTTATATTCAGAGCTCCCTTTCCTGATAGGTGTTCATCTACCGTATGTCTTAGAGGTTGAGAGTTGCCTCAAGATCTCCTCTCCAACAAAGACACCTATTTCATAGGTGGACCTGGTAGTAATATCACTAAAACCGTTGTTTTAAACCCTAAACCTCATTCATACTTATACGGTTATTGTTATGCCCAGACACACCCTTATACTTCCTTTATACCACTCTTCCATTTCAAACTACCTCATTTTGTTATATTTTGGTGGCCTCTTAAACACTTTATAATAGCAAATTAACGTTAATAATTACTCTTTAGCCCCTCTCCTGGTCCTTGTTTATGTTTTTCTTCTCAGTATTTTTACTATGTTTTAATTTTAAATTCTAGTTTTATTTTATATTTTTGTTGTTTATCTCAATTAATTGGTGGATCTATAGGATAATTGAGATTATGATTCTTGTATGATGAAACATTGATACTAATCTTTTAATCATTCAACATCTTGGTTGTTTATGCTTTCTCTTAATTATATTTTTTGTATGATCAATCAAAGAATTAGTTTAAGAAAAGAATATTACATTGAGTGACGAAACTCTGTTAATAGTTTCAAAGAGGGATTGGTAATTGAGAAAATAAATAAGAATTTATATAAAACTAGGACTTGAGGTATTGATATTACAAGTGAAACTATGAACTTAGGTTTACTTTTCAATAATTCAAAGTTGTATTGTTGTATACAGTCGTTATAATTTTTATGTTATTGTTACATTTTTTTGTTATCACGAATCCACAATAATTTTTCTTAGTATAAATAATATAAAATCTTGATTAATTTGGAAGTTGTTAAATTAATCTATGTGGATACAATTATCTTATATATTACAACTTGGTAAATCTGTACATTTGCGGAATTTTGCACAATAAGTTTTTGACGCCGTTACCGGGGATTAACTTAACAATATTAAGCAAAAAATATTTTTGTAAACTACAAGTTTTTGATGATGACAAAGATCAACCATTATGGTCAAAGCAACAACCTCAAAAAGAAGTTCAAATATCTTCATTAATAAAGCTTCAAATCCAAATATGAAATGTTAAAATGTAAAGGTATATGATGCAAACCAATACTTCAATTACATGAGAACAAGTCATATTTACATATGCATATAAAGTATTTTCAAAAGTCAAAATAGCATTAACAAAGTCTTAAAACTAATATTTTTGACAAAATACATAAGTGTATTTGAATACAGCATCTTGTATTCGAATACAAAGCAAGTCAGAAGCAAAAGTCTCAAAGTTGTATTCGACTACGACTATGTGTAGTCAAATACACATCAAGTCCGTGGCCAAAATCCTTATATTTGTATTTGACTACAACCTTCTGTAGTCGAATACAAAGTAAGTCAGTGGAAAATTTTCACTAATCTATATTCGACTACACACATGTGTATTCGAATAGAAGGTGTAATTTTTGAATATTTTTGAACGTTACAAAGAGGTGTATTCGAATACACACATCCTGTATTCAAATACAACTGGAAGCAATACAATTTTTCAGATCTGGAATGGCTCCAAATCATTGTATTCTTTCATCAAACCTCTTGGATCAATGGCCACGAACCTGAAGAGATGTTTATGGAGTATAAATACCTCATAACTTCATATCAAACAACACACAATCCTTGAATAAATACCCTGAACAATCTTGAACAAAATTATGATTTTTTACAAAGTACTTGCATTTCATTTTCATACCATTTAGAAAGGTTCTCAAGTACTTGAATTGTTATTGGATTGTTTATCAATATACCTCTCCTTAATCTTATTCAAATCATATTGTATCACTTGTAAAAGAAAGTAATACTTTCTTAAAAATAGCTTAATCTAAGATAGTGGTGTGATATCTTATAAGTGTTGTTAGAAGTTTGTAGCAAGAATCCCAAGGTGGGAGTTGTACATTTATTGGCAATTAGTGGATCAATCTCTTGTGGTGTGCAAGAGGACTGGACGTACCCTTGGTTATAAGGGGAACCATGATAAATCTATTGTGTTCATTTATTTATTGCACCTTACTACTAGTAGACATTATATTAACTCAGAAAATTCAACTACCATATCACTGAAAATAAGAAA
>NC_021165.2:48831358-48833157 GCF_000331145.2 Cicer arietinum
AGCAGGTTCCGGTAATTTGCTCCTCGATCCTAATAAATGGCTTCCGCACAACCAATTTTTAGAGATGGTGGTAGTAGCAATAAACCACCATGTTTCGTAGGTGAACACTATGATTTCTGGAAGATACGCATGCAGGCATATATTGAGGCACAAGGAAATGATATATGGGAAGCGGTAGAAAACGGTCCCTATGTTCCAACAACAGTTATCAATAATAAAGAAGTAAAGATAAAAGGCTCATGAACAGATGATGACAAAAGGAAAGTATTGTTGGATAAAAAGGCCAAAAACATATTACAATCGGAACTTGGAAAGGACGAATTTTTCCGCATATATCATTGCAAAACAGCTAAAGAAATCCGGGATACACTTGAAATAACACATGAAGGAACTATTGAGGTAAAGTGTTCCAAACTCATCACATTGTCTCAAGAGTATGAAGCCCAGAGAATCTATTCTGGACTTGCAGAAAAGATTTTCTCATCTGACCAACCACTTGACAGCTCTTGGAAAAACCTTCACTAATGATGAATTGAACCTTAAAGTTCTGAGATCATTAACAAGGGCATGGCAACCTAAAGTAACATCAATTTCTGAAAAGAAAAGCCTATCAAAGATGTCCCTTTCTGCACTTTTTGGAAAACTCCAAGAACACGAAATCGAACTTGGAAGGTTAGAACAAAATGAAAGTCAAGAAAAGAAGACCAAAAATATTGCTCTAAAGACCGAATCAAGAGAAAATATAAAAGACGAAAATTCAGATGAAGATGAAAATATTACGTTCCTTGTTATGAAATTTGGTAAGTTTCTTAAAAATGACAGAACTTTCAAAAGGAAAAGTTTTAGGAAGAAAGATAGTTCTACTTCAAATCAAAACTTCACTTGATTTGAATGCGGAAAACAAGGACATATCAAGGCGGATTGTCCAAACCTTGTTAAGAAAAATGCCACCAAAAAGAAAGACTTCAAGAAGGCATACATTGCTTGGGAAGACAACAGAGTAAGTTCATCTTCAGAATCAGAAAGTGAAGAATGCGCTAATATTGCATTGATGGCATCACATCAATCAGATAACGAAGAAGAGGTTAGTAACAAAGACTCCCCCTCATCTTCATAAAACTAATAGTGAATTGATTCTAGAATATAATGAGGCTCAAAACGCCATCAAGGAACTACTTATTGAATGCAAAAATCTGTTCAGACTAGTGTCAACACAAAAGAGACAAATCTCAAGTCTTCAAGAAAAAGTTGACAATATGGAAAAGAATTATGAGAAACTAAAACAGAATTTTGCATGCAATAAATGTGATTCCCTCTCCTTCAAAATTGTTCAATTAAATAGAGTAATTGAACGATACGAAAAAGGACAAATAAGCTTGGAAAATGTTTTAAATATGCAAAGATACTCAAATAACAAAAGCAGTCTTGGTTACTCAACATTTGATAAACCAAGTATAAATAAAACCATCCTTGTTAAGACAAGTGGTCAATCCAAAGAGAAAGTTATAACTATGCAAAAAGATCATCATTACTATAAGAACTTTGTCCAAAAGAAATCTCATATACCTACATATAGAAGTAAATCTACTCCTACATGCTTTTATTGTGGTCTAAAAGGCCACACACCTAATGCTTGTCAGTTTAGAAACTTTGGCGTTCCAAATGGGCATTATGTGTGGGTCAAGAAAGGTACTAATACAAGGTATTGATACTTTGTAATTAATTTCTCTTCAAGATCTAAAATCTTCACTTAATATGTTGATAAAATTGATTCTTTGATGTTTCTGTACTTTGTAATT
>NC_021165.2:48833377-48834049 GCF_000331145.2 Cicer arietinum
TAAAATTTGATTTTAATATTGCAGGTATGCACAAAAAGTACCTCAAATATGTGGTACTTAGATAGTGGATGCTCTAAACACATGACGGGTGATATAACAAAATTTTCAGCATTGACTCTTGAATCAAAGGGATATGTGGTCTATGGAGACAACAACAAAGGAAAAATTTTAGGCATTAGAAAAGTTGGCACAGCCCCATCCCCCTCAATTGAAGATGTACTATATGTTGAAGGTCTAAACACAATCTCATAAGCATTAGTCAGCTTTGCGATAAAGGATACAAGATAGCCTTCAACAAAGATGAATGTATCATCCAAAATGAAGCTACAAATGGAAAACAATTTATCGATAAACGTTTCAAAAACATCTTTATACTTAATCTTGACGATTTATCCTTAAAAATGAAATGTCTTTTGGTAAGCGACAATAATGATGCTTGGCTATGGCATAAGAGATTTGCTCATATTCACATGGATCATTTAAACAAATTGGTCAAGCATGATCTTGTTGTAGGCTTACCAAAAATGAAATTTTTAAAGGATAAATTGTGTGACGCATGTCAAAAAGGTAAGCAAACAAAAAGTTCTTTCAAACCTAAAAATGTCATTTCAACCTCTAGACCACTACAATTGATACATATGGACTTGTTTGGTCCATCAAGGACCAAAAGTC
>NC_021165.2:48835659-48863262 GCF_000331145.2 Cicer arietinum
AGAATTACTCAAAAGATTCGAAATGGAAAACTACAAAGAAAGTGCAACTCCAATGGGATCCGAAACCTATGTTGATAAAGATGCATCAGGTATTTCAATCGACATATCCAAATATCGAGGTATGATTGGGTCCTCATTATATCTAACGGCCAGCCGACCAGATATTATGTTTAGTGTTTGTTTGTGTGCAAGATTTCAGGCAGATCCGAAAGAATCACATCTTGTAGCCGTTAAAAGAATTATGAAATATTTGAAAGGAACGACAAATGTAGGCCTATGGTACCCCAAAGGTAGCATATGTAGCCTAGTTGGATATTCCGATTCAGATTATGCAGGATGCAAAACGGATCGTAAAAGCACAAGCGGCACTTGCCATATCTTAGGCAATGCACTAGTATCATGGTCTTGCAAAAAGCAAGCTTGTGTTGCACTTAGTACTGCTGAAGCTGAATACATAGCAGCAGGAAGTTGTTGTGTCCAGATTCTCTAGCTCAAACAGCAATTACATGACTATGGAGTTGATCTCGGATGCATTCCCCTAAGATTTGACAACACAAGTGCAATAAACATCTCAAAGAATCCAATCATGCACTCTCGGACTAAACACATCGATATACGTCATCACTTTCTACGTGATCATGTGCTGAAAGGTAATGTTGAGGTAACATTTGTTGATACACACAATCAATTGGCTGATATCTTTACAAAACCGTTTACCTAAGGACTCATTTTATAAAATCCAAAGAGAACTTGGTATTTTAAATGAAAACGATCTTTGAAATTGCATGATACACATAGTCTGTCATCTCTCTTCCATAAATTTCATCTTAAAAGTTGTTAAAAATAAAATTCCTTGATGATTATTGGTTCTTGATATATGAAGTTGTGCATTACATGTTGAGATTTCCATAAAAATTTAGTTTTTAAGCAAAAATTTGCATATGTAGTCGAATACAAATGACTGTATTCGAATACATACTTTTCCAGAAATTCTTGTATTCGAATATAACTTATCTGTAGTCGAATACACGTTCCTAGAACAATGTGCATTCGAATACAACTAGGTGTAGTCGAATACACCTTCACATTTTTGCCCAGATATAAAAGTTGTTTCACATTTTAGGGTTATTTTACATTTGGTATTCGAATACACAGTTGTAACCTCTCCTCTCCCAAAATCTCGTCCATCCTCCTTTCACTCAATTACCCATTCACCCAACCTTGCAAACTACATCAATCCTTACTTCTTTTTTGGCAGTTATCATCAGATTTCTCACATTTCTCTCAAACTCATTTCTCACCAAAACCTCATTTCTCACCATGGATGCCCGCAAACGAGGACCAAGAACCAAGCATGCAGCATTGGGTCCCTCATAAAAATGAACAAGGAATCCCAACATCACGGATTTATCTCGGCTTCTACACACACCAGAGGAAATTGATCATTTTCGGACATTCTACTCCGACAAGTGCCTTATCATTCCAAAATACGGTACTTTAAACTCTTTCTCTGCCTTTAAGTTTCCCGAGTTGCTCAAAGCACAACATGTTAAAGAGTTTATAGGTTACAAAGGTCCTGTTTATCCTGACTTAGTTAGGGTTTTTTATTGCAATCTCATCCAAGATGGAAAAATGCTGGTATCTCGAGTTAAGGGTAAAATCATTCGGTTCAATACCAAAACCATAGGCGAAATACTGAACATTCCTTTTAAAGGTCAAAAGTTTTGTCCCAACAACTTGTGTGAAGGGGATGATATCTCTAAGTATGATGCGTATGTTGCCCTATTTCGGTTTGACAGACGCACAATGGAACAAAAGCGGACTCGGGTTGGTTCCAAATATGCCCAACAACGGTATGGAGTGGGAAATCTTACCGTTGATAATCGCCTTTTGCACTATTTCCTTAGCTACATTCTGGTTCCAAAGGCTGGAAATTACTCCCAAATTTCGGAGTTTGAATTACAAATTATGAATTTCATGTATGAAGGTTGTCAACTAAATTGGGCATACTTTGTGAAATCTGTCATGTTTGGATCCCGAGAGGCAATTGGATTACCATATGCGAAGGAAGTTTCCCGGATTTTGGAACACTTTGGGGTGGACTTCTCTGATGAAGTCATGTTTACACCCACAAAAGAAAATATGTTGGATCTGGGCGTCCTGCCTAGCATGCGGATAGTATGGAATGAGCAACTTGACTCTTTTGTGCATAAAAGTGATTATTATCAACCATCTGATGCTGCTCAAGAAGACACTGCTGGACCCTCAAATGCTGCTGCCCAGGCTGATGAAGATGACGAGGATACAGCCTCTGATGATGATTATATCTCCAATCAAATGCTTATGGCTCGCCTTGATTCTTTCCAAACCTTCTTTCAAACTCAATTCGAAAATCTGACCACTTCTGTCAACACTAGCTTCCAAAACATTAAAACTACTATTGCTCGCAACCATGACGAGTTATCTCAAGACATTAGTAGTTTATCTAACAAACTTGATAATTTTCACATTCCAACGGATTTTGATCGACACTAGGATTCTATTTGTAATACGTCGAAATACTACCTCATATTATGCATTGTAGTTTGTTTCATGTCTTAATTTGTAGTTTGTCTTATGGTATGCTTTATGTACTAAAGTTGAACTTTGTTTTCATTAAACACATGTTGACTATTTTGATGTACTTAATTGAACTTGCCTTCATCATTCATTATGTCAATTTTTTATTATGCGTACTACTTTTACCTTTACTTGTGTGTATATTCTTGCATATGTATGTCTCTAAATTTTTCCTTCTTTTTGATCATGTCAAAAGGGGGAGAAAATTTGGTATTGTTGTTGCCTTAAACATCTTGTAGGTCCTCAAACAATTTGTTAATTAATCACATACAACGGGGGGAGTACGCATACATTACGGGGGAGCAATGATTCAATTTCCATAAATCTCTCAACAACAACATTTTGTCATAATCAAAAATGGGGAGAATGTAAACTACAAGTTTTTGATGATGACAAAGATCAACCATTATGGTCAAAGCAACAACCTCAAAAAGAAGTTCAAATATCTTCATTAATAAAGCTTCAAATCCAAATATTAAATGTTAAAATGTAAAGGTATATGATGTAAACCAATACTTCAATTACATGAGAACAAGTCATATTTACATATGCATATAAAGTATTTTCAAAAGTCAAAATAGCATTAACAAAGTCTTAAAACTAATATTTTTGACAAAATACATAAGTGTATTTGAATACAGCATCCTGTATTCGAATGCAAAGCAAGTCAGAAGCAAAAGTCTCAAAGTTGTATTCGACTACGACTATGTGTAGTCGAATACACATCAAGTCCGTGGCCAAAATCCTTATATTTGTATTCGACTACAACCTTCTGTAGTCGAATACAAAGTAAGTCAGTAGAAAATTTTCACTAATCTATATTCGACTACACACATTTGTATTCGAATACAAGGTGTAGTTTTTGAATATTTTTGAACGTTACAAAGAGGTGTATTCGAATACACACATCCTGTATTCGAATACAACTGGAAGCAATACAACTTTTCAGATCTGGAATGGCTCCAAATCATTGTATTCTTTCATCAAACCTCTTGGATCAATGACCACGAATCTAAAGAGATGTTTATGGAGTATAAATACCTCATAACTTCAGATCAAACAACACACAATCCTTGAATCAATACCCTGAACAATCTTGAACAAAATTCTGATTTTTTACAAAGTACTTGCATTTCATTTTCATATCATTCAGAAAGATTCTCAAGTACTTGAATTGTTATTGGATTGTTTATCAATATACCTCTCCTTATTCTTATTCAAATCATATTGTATCACTTGTAAAAGAAAGTAATACTTTCTTAAAAATAGCTTAATCTAAGATAGTGGTATGCTATCTTAAAAGTGTTGTTAGAAGTTTGTAGCAAGAATCTCAGGGTGGGAGTTGTACATTTATTGGCAATTAGTGGATCAATCTCTTGTGGTGTGCAAGAGGACTGGACGTACCCTTGGTTATAAGGGGAACCAAGATAAATCTATTGTGTTCATTTATTTACTGCACCTTACTACTAGTAGACATTATATTAACTCAGAAAATTCAACTACCATATCACTGAAAACAAGAAAATTTACTAACACCCCCCCCCCCCCCCCCCTCTTAGGCACACTTCTTTACTTATAATTTTTATTACTTTAGACATTTTTTATATTTAGTTTAATTTTAATTATTTTATTCAATAAACCAAAAAAAATATATTTATTTTAATCTTCGTTGTTACTATTATTAATATATTTAATTTTCTTTGTTATTATTATTATTATTATTATTATTATTATTATTATTATTATTATTATTATTATCATTTCAATTTTGTTTTGCACCTTAGTTTATGAAAGAACAACAAAAAAACAATTATTCATTTAGTTGTTATTAATTTTATTAGATTTTTTATTATTATTTGTGCATGCTCACTCGCTCCCAGGAGTCTAGTTTGCTTTTTGATCTAGTAATTGAACGAACTGCTCGTAGGCGAATAGAACAAATAAAAGAAATGTGTGAAAGAGCACCAAGAACGTTGGAGGATTATTTCACTCCAACAATATATTTTACTAACAACATAGCTAACCCACTTGTGGAGGCAAAAAATTTCAAGCTTAAGCCAAACTTGATAGCTATGGTCCAAACCTCTACTCTTTTTAGAGGACTACCAACTGAAGACCCCAACCTTCATCTAAAGAGGTTCATAAGGATGGCAGACACCGTAAAATATAATGTTGTTTCTACAGATGCCATAAGATTGAGGCTATTTCCATGGTCTTTGACTGATAAGGCTTCAATCTGGTTGTCATCCTAACCTGCTGGGTCTATTACCACTTGGGATCAACTGACCAAAAACTTTTTGAAAAAATATTTTCCACCATCAAGGTCTTCTAAACTTCGAGCTGACATCCCCAACTTTGTTCAATTGAGCAAGAGTCCTTATATGAAGCATGAGAGAGATTCCAAGACATGATCAGAAGTTTTCCGCATCATGGCTACCAGATATGGAAACTTGTTCAGATTATGCACAATGGGCTTTTAGTTCAAAGTAGAAGTAGTATTGATGCTGCTTGTGGAGGCTATATTCTAAAAAATAGCTTGAAGAAGTATATTTGTTGGTGGAAGAAATAACTACTCATAGTTGTCAATGGAGTTCAAATGATAGACATGTTAAAAAGCAAGTTGGGATGTACAAATTGGAGGTGAAGGTAGATAGAATCGCTAAGTAGCTTGAGACTCTGATGTCTACACAACTTCAACAAACTTCTACAGCCACTCCTCCTGGTGATGTTGCTGAACTTTTTGGACTTGTTGACGAAAATAATTTGGGCAATTCATGGACTAAGTAGATTGATGAAGCCAACTATGTCAGCCAAAAAGATGGTGATGCCAAGAAGAGTATGCAAGATGCTTTGGTAAAGTATATGCAAAAAGTTGGACATCTTTGCATGGGTGTTCTGGAAAATTATATAGGACAGACATATGAGAGGTTGAAGGTCATTGAAAGTAAAATAAAAGCATAACCAATTCCATCTACTCATACTTTATTCTTTGACCTACAATCCAGGTCGAAAGCATCTTGCATACTCTAATTTCTCTTGGGGAGGACAACAACAAGGGAAAACTCTAATTTCTACAAGCCACCACATGTGCAAAGGCAAGAGGATAGGAAACCAAATCTTCAAGATGTGCTGGCCAAATTCATATAAAAGACAGACGAGATGTTTCAGAATATGGAGAATCAAATCTCAACTCGATTTGGCAATGTGGAAACTCAAATGTCTAATATTGTTAGTCTACTAGTACCAAGACATGTGGAATCATTGCCTACTCAAAAGGAAGGACAAACAACTCCAAAAGGGAAAAAGGTACATCCTAATAAAAAGGAAGGACAAACAACTCCAAAAGGGAAAAAGGTACATCCTAATGAGCTTTCTTCTAACAAAATTGAGGAAGACCATGAGTTAACCAAAGTAAGTATTCCATTCCCTCAAAGATTTAAAATTGTGCATAATGATTAAGTAGTTTGCTAGATTCCTTGAGATTTTTAAAAAATTGCATATCAACATTCCTTTTGCTGAAGCTATTGCTCAAATGCCCAAGTATACTAAACTTTTAATAGAAATAATTTCTAATAAAAAGAAACTAGAGGACTTCGAGATGGGTAAGCTTAACCAGGAATGCTCTGCTCTAATCTTGAAAAAGTTGCCCCCTAAGCTTAAGGATCCTGTTAGTTTTACTATTCCTTGTACTATTGACAACTCTCATTTTGAAAAATCACTTTGTGATTGGGAGCTAGTATTAATTTGATGCCTCTGTTTGTTTTTTAGGAAGTTAGGCCTACAAGAACCCCAACTGAATAAAATTTATCTACAGCTTGTTGATAGATCTATTACCCATCCTCGTGGGATAATAGAAGATGTTTTAATAAAAGTGGATAAGTTTATTTTTCCTGCGGATTTTATTGTTTTAGATATGGAGGAAGATGCGGAAGTACCAATTATATTGTGGAGACCCTTCTTAGCCACCGGAAAAACTTTGATCGATGTTCAACAGGGAAAATTAACTTTGAGACTGGGTGATGAAGAGGCGGAATTTAAAGTGTTTAATTCTTTAAAAATTTGTCTTCATTTGCTTCTTGAAACTTCATTGAGGATAATGATATTAATGATAAGGTTATTTATGACAATTTCGAGAATTTTAGGATGCAGGACCAATTGGAAAAAGTTCTTATTTTGCATGATCCTAGTTTTCTAATGGGTGGTGAAGAAGAAGAAATTCTATTGTTTTAAAAAAAATCATTACTCATAAAGAAGTTGGAGTAACCATAGATTTGAAGAGTTGGTGAGAGACGATATTCCAAGACCTAAACCATCAATTGAAGAGGCTCCTAATCTTGAATTGAAGCCTTTGCCATCTAACTTGGAATATTTTTTTTTTTTTATGTCCACCTTCTTCTTTGCCTGTTATTATTTCTGCAGATTTGACAAATACCACGGAGGAGCAATTATTGAGGATTCTGAAGGAAAACAAGGAAGCCTTTGGGTGGACCATTCATGACATTAAGGGAATCAATCGTTCGATTTGCACCCATATGATTTATATGGAAGATGATAGTGAACCTCAAGCATTACCTCAACTTCGCCATAATCCTAACATGCAAGAGGTCGTAAAAAATGAAGTAACAAAGCTTCTTGATGCAGGTATTATATATCTCATCTCTGATAGTAAATGAGTGAGTTTGGTGCAATGTGTTCCCAAGAAAGGGGGTACTATTGTCATGGAAAATGAGAAAAATGAACTCATAGTTATATGAAATACCACCGTGTGGAGAATGTGCATCGATTATAGAAAACTAAATGATGCCACAAAAAAAGACCATTTTCCCCTCCCTTTTATTGATCAAATGCTTGAGGATTGGCAAGGCATGAATATTAGTATTGTCTAGACGATTACTCCGGTTATATGCAAATACCAGTTGATTTAAATGATAAAGAGAAGACCATTTTTACTTGTCCATATGGTACTTTTTCATATAAAAGGAAGTCATTCGGCTTATGCAATACCCATGCCACTTTTGAAAGATGCATGAGTGCTATTTTTTCTGATTTGATTGAAAAATGCATTGAGATTTTTATGGATGATTTTACGGTATTTGGATCCTCATATGATAATTGCTTGCGTAATTTGAGTTCAGTGTTGCAGAGACACTAATTTAGTGCTAAATTGGGAGAAATGTCAATTTATGGTGCAAGAGTACATCATTTTGGGACATAAAGTTTCCACTAAAGGGATTGAGGTGGACCTCGCCAAAATATAGGTGATTACAAAATTACCACCACCAAACTCTATTAAGGGGGTGCGTAGTTTCTTGGGTCATGTTGGATTTTATAGGAGATTTGTAAAGGAATTTTCTAAAATTGCCAAACCCATGACAGATCTCTGTGCCAAGGAGGTCATTTTTAAGTTTCATGACTTGTTCTTGAAATCATTTAATTTATTAAAGGAAAAGTTAATTAGTGCTCCTATTGTTGTTGCCTTTGATTGGACTATTTCTTTGGAGTTGATGTGTGATGCTAGTGACACTATTGTGGAGGTAGTTTTGGGGCGGAGAAAAGATAAGATATTTTATACTATTTACTATGCTAGTCGTACTCCTGATGCTGCTCAGAAAAATTTTACCACCACTGAAAAAGATTTGTTAGTAATAGTGTTCGCATTTGATAAGTTCCAACATTACCTTGTTATTTCCAAAGTTGTTGTTTATACAAACCATGCAACTATTAAGTACTTGCTTGGTAAATAGGATGCCAAATCCAAGTTGATTAGATGGGTTCTATTATTGCAAGAATTGACTTGGAGATTCGAGACAAGAAAGGATTAAAAATTCTTGTAGCTGACCATCTATTGCGCCTTTACCATGGTGTAATGCGACCTACAGATGATGGGGGGATCAATGATATTTTTCCAGATGAACACCTTATGAATGTTTCACATGTCCCATGGTACGCAAACATAGTTAACTACCTTGCACTTCTCTTATCAAGAGAAGAAAAAACTTGTATCTAATGCTAAATGATATTTATGGGATGGTCCATAATTGTTTAAGGTATGTGAAGACAAGGAAATTAGGCGAGGTGTCCCTATGCATGAGGTTATCGTTGAACATTGTCACTCTAAAGAGGTTGGTACATCTAGGAAAGATTGGTCTTTACAATTAGATGATGCATTATGGGCATATAAGACTGCCTTCAAAACCCTCATTGGTATGTCTCCTTATCGGCTTGTTTTTGGTAAAACTTGTCATTTTCATGTTGAACTAGAACATAAAGCACTTTGGGCACTCAAATTTTTAAATTTTGATGCACAACTTAAAGGTGAAAATAGGTTGCTCCAACTGAATGAATCGCATGAGCTTCATCTTGAAGCTTATGAAAATAGCAAAGTTTATAAGGAATGCACCAAAAAGTGGCATGATAAACACATTCAACTACGCGAGTTTCAGATTGGCGAATAAGTTCTAATTTATAACTCATGTTTGCGTCTTTTTCCAGGAAATTTGTGTTCAAAGTGGTATGGACCCTACACTGTGTCCCAAATATTTCCTTCAGGGTATCTTTAAGTTACAAGAGATGATGGTAGTGCCTTTAAGGTCAATGGCCAACACGATAAGAATTATAAGGAAAGACTTCTTCAAGTGAAGTCTGTCAATTTCCTCAAGAATTGATTCACATTTTAGCTTACTGTCAGGTTTGAGACGTTAAACAAGAGATCGTAGAAGGAAACTGTATTTATTTTTTATTCTAGTTTAAATTTATTATTTTTGTTGATTATTTTTGTTTTAGGAAATAAAAGCTCCAACTACAAGCTCTTTCAGGAAAGTCACTTTTACTTTCTCTCATTTATTTATTCATTTAGTCTACTATAATATTCTGCCTTGAAGACCATGCTTATTGCTAGTGTGGGGGAGAAAATATTTTTCGATGCTTGACCTCTTGTAGTGTTCTTTGCTGGTTTATTTTACTTAAATTATGTGTTTGAAGTTTATCCTATAAACCATTATTGTGTTTGATTTTTGAGCAATGCCTAATGATAAACATGTTGTCAGGGCTAAATTGTAACTTTGAAATTATGTGTGCTAGATAAATAGGTTCTTTGGTTTTGACACAAGAATTTCCTATTGTGAATAAGTTGAGGTGTCTTCAGATGGACCAAAATTGAAACAGTTAAGCCTAATTTGAAGTAAACTAAATCCTTAACATAGAACAATTGAGGAGTAAAAACTTCATGAACTAAGGGACAAGAAAAAGAAGTAATTGACAACTTAGTATTAAGAATTAAATATATATATATATATATATTACACTACAAGAAAACATTGATATACCTACAGAAAATTATCGACGGATTTGAGTCCGTGAGTAAATTATATTTTATTTAAGGAAAAGCCGTGAGTAAATATGTTATAAAATAAGTTAATTTTTTTAAAATTATTTTCCACGGTCATTATGTGGGTAAAGTTAAAATAACGCGATTTCTTGTAAATTATTTTTCGTATTTTGTTTATCATGATTTTTCCGTAGGTAAAATTTACGGAAAAATTAGAAAATATATTTGGTTTTTATTAACTATTTAAAAAAAAGTTTTTGTTATTTTTTTATATGACCTTGTTTAGAAGAAAAAAAGGGAGAAACCTCTTAATAATACTGATACTAAAACCTCACCCTACTTCAAACTATCCCCTTCAACCTTTGGTCTCTCCATTTGAACCCTAAAATTTTAAATCCAAATTCTCAAGCTCTCTCACTGTGTTGTCTTGTTCGCTATTTCACTGCGTCGTTCTTGCTATGTGACTACCTTTTTAACCCCATAGCTCATCGTTTCAGTCGACAATTGCTCCGCCGCGGGGAATCCTACATGTCCCTCCCGCTGTGTCCAAACCGCTAGTATATCTCTTCATCCTTTCTCAAACCTTTTTCTCTCTACTATCTTCAACGAACCCTAATCCCCAAAAACCCCGAATTCAATTACGAACAAACCTAAATTCACCTTTCTCGTTTCACTTCGCGATTTGCAATAGCGAGTAAATGCTATTCTCTTTCCAAATCATTTCAGTTTGCGATTTCAATATTTATTTTGGTAATCCTGCTTGTTAAGTGTCATTAATTCGCAATTTGCTGAATGAGGTTGTCGGTTTGCGATTTGTTATTTTTTTGAGCTTATATGAGTGCTAATCTAAAATTTCAATTTACACTGACTTTGGTGTGTGCCACTATGATTTTGTTAAATCACATTTTTTTTGTATGTTGATAATATGAAATGTAAATGATTTATTTGCATTGCCATCAGAAGAGAATTTTGCGATGATGCCTGGCACAAGTATGGGTGCACCACATATTGCAGGTCTTGCTGCACTTATTAAGCAGAAGTTCCCAAATTTCAGTCCTCCAGCCATTGGTTCTGCACTTTCTACTACTGCGTCTCAGAATGATAAGAGTGGTGGACCGATAATGGCTCAGCGATCGTGTGCTTTTCCAGATCTAAGCCAAACCCCGACTACTCCTTTTGACATGGTGGTATGTTTAATACTATTAGAATTTCATGATTGTTAGAATTTATGAATAAGTATGGTGATATGATTAAAATGAATGTTGAGATCATCCTTTTCATTAAAATCCAATGTGATCAGTTTCATGCTAATGTCATTGGAAATATTCAAGGAAGAAATCCAGAGATTTGCTTGAGAAGGTTGTTGGGCAAGGTGATCTTACTAGTTATAGAGTTCCTTGCTGCTAAGGATGATCTAACTCCATATTCAAGGGCAATCCAAGATTCAGTCAAGGTATTACATTTTCATCCCAGTGTTATCATATTATTGAATAAGTTGTGCACTATTTCATAGCTAAACTTGTCGGTTCAGAATGTTATCATCTATTTATTTTTGGTGTAGGTTACTCGGGACTTGGGAATAGAGGCACCTATTCACGTAAGTATGAAATTAGGCGATTCAAGTAACGTGTATAATAAAATTTTTAGGGTTGCAGAACACTCTTATTTGAGCATCCCAGAAACTGAATTTCAGAAGAAAAGAAAGCAATACCATTAGCTTCTGCAAAACTCTCTTATTTTTGCTTCAGGTGTTTCTCTGAACTTTTCTTACCAAAACTTGACACAAGATGCACACACTACAAGTTTGCTAAATATTCATTTTTCTGTTGTTCGACTGTTGATTGTTAATTGGCAAAAAAATGTGTTGATTGTTAAAATAGCTTTCTATGTTGAATTTACAGTTGTGACCACAACGACATTTGTTGGTTTGGTAGCATGTCGTGCATATGCAGTGAAGAAGAACTCTTCTGCCTAGTCATCAAACAACTTAAATTATGGTAACAGTTTTGACATAATTGTGAATTTGTGTTAAGTATTGTATACAAAACCTCATCGGGCGACTTTAAGATAAAGTCTTTTATGCATAATAATCACTAATTTCATTTATTCTTTGTTAGGTTAAGGCTTGTTATATGTAGTTATTTTCCTCAATATGATTGTGGATTTTCAGTCTGATTTTCATTGTGAACTTTTTAGGGGGAAATAACATTGATTTGATGAAATTACAGTTATCGGTTTTTTAATTAGAGTATGCTTGAAATGTTTCACACATACACACACACTTTTTGATCAATTAACTCTATACGAGCCAGTCTTTAGTTGAACAGTCACAAAATATATACATGTCAAATTGTCAATGTCTCAATACCACTGAACTCTTGTTTAATTTAAAAGGATTGATGTAAGAAATGAACCCAAAAATTTTCAATGTCTCAATGCCACTGTACTCTTATTTGATACTTACAAGGATGGTATTGTATAGTCTTTCGTAGCTCTTTTCTTTTAATAAGTTTAGGACCTAGCTTATTTGGCTTATTAAATATGAACTCTAAAAATGCATATTAAAACTAATCATGAAAAGATACACTTTGAATGTATAACTCTATATTGAATATGAACTCTATATCAATGATTTAAGAAGTAGAACAATGAGGGAAAAATGAAAGATACACTTTGAATAAAGGTAGAAGAATAATGCATGAAAGAGTTAATTTGTTTAAGTTATGATGTGGTTTAGTTTTATTTAAATGTTTATTTTTCTATTTTGATGTTACCCACGGAAATGCTATCGGTAAGGTTTATTCATGCTATTTTTGTGGATAATTGTTTTCTTTCAAACTTGACACTACCTACAAAACTATCATCGGTAACGTTATCCACGGAGAAGCCGTGATCAAGTTTATCCACGGAAATGTAATAAGCATACGTTATTCAAGGCTTTTCCGTCAGTAAAAAAATTCCTACAAGCCAATTATCTACGAACTCGTGTCCGTGGATAATCCATGGATAATTTTACGTTACCTACGAATTATTCGTGGGTAAAGTCAAAATTGGCTGTAGGTAATGACAGCTTTTCTTGTAGTGTCATCTCGCTTATTAGTTTGGAGGTTACTCACACTAGCAGTCAAGTGAAAGTTGAGGTGAAGTGTTGTTTCACTAAGTAGCTTGGAGATTACTTGCACTAATAGTCAAGCCAAAAGTGGAATGATATCAAATTAAAGAAGAAAAAAAATAAAGTTTTGTTTCATAGAGTAGCTTGGGGATTACTTGCACTTACAGTCAAGTCAAATGTGGAATGATATTAAATTAAAAAGAAAAGAAAAAAATGTCATGAACAAAAGGTTGAGTTGTCTAGTTAAATCAAAGAAAAATGTCGCTAGTACTTGACACAAATAAACCTCTGTGTTATATGATAAGGATGAAACTTTATGAATAAGAAGAATTAAATGAATTGATTGAAGAAAGTCTCAAGGCATTGACTGTTAAAAAGCAATGAGGTTAACCACACACTTTGAATTGGAATTCATTTTACTTAGTTGGCATAGTGTAGAAGTTGTTTGATTTAGTCTAAACAATTTAGAAGGATTCTTGCTCAAGTTAAAAAAGTCAATGATGATGCTCTTTATTCTTTAAACTTTGTCTTAGAATAAGACTTTGTTTGAGTTCAAGAAAAGGTTGAGTGAGGGGGAGTTGATAAATCTATTTTTATAGGATTTTAAGAGCGTACTTGTCCTCTATTTTATCTTATTTTATAGTTTTGATGTCAACTTCTTCTTATTTATTTATTTATTTATGATATTTGCATAATTGATCATGAAATTATAAAATAAGTCAAATTGGTCAAATCTACCAAGTTTTTAATGCAAAAATACTTATCAAGTTTAATATTCCAATTAATGAATACAAGAGGTTTGTTGCACATTTCAAGAGTTGAATTTTATGATAACAAAATGTTGCCAAAGAAAGGAGGAAAGTTGTTCATAAAGAAGGGGAAAGGTTATTACAAAAAATTAGAATTTTCTTGTTATCATTTAACATATTAAATCTTTCAAGACAAAATTTATTTAATCGGCTGAATGTTGGTACAGTTTTTAAGAAAAAACAAGGCTTTTAAATTTTTTAACGTTAAATAATGACGGCGCTATAGCGTATAGTATAACTGAATTTTAACAAATTGCAATTATTCTGATATATATTATTTTACTACAAAGTGTTGTCAATTGTCAAATAGCTACAATAATGATGCTATAACACACTATTACTTGGTGAAATTTAAACAACCCACGGTTTTTTGCATATGCAATTTACAAATGTTTTTCTATTTGTTTTCATAAAGTGTGGAATGTAAATATTTTTATGATTGGCCACTTGAAGAAAGGTTAGTAGTTCAATATGAACGAAGATAACATAATGCACCTTTCTGTATAATTCAAATTTTTTCTACTATATATGTGTGCTGATTACAACTTCATTTTTAAGTAATATATATCGAAAAAGTTTAATATAACTAAAATTTATAGCACAAACATTACAATAAATAAATAAATTTTTTTTGTCAAGGAATAATTAATTAATATGATACATTAATAAAAAATAATTGATTACTTTTATATATATATATTTGAGACAATTTAACTATAAAGTTGATATAGATAGTTAATTTGTCATAAAGAAAAATACAGATTTATCTTGGATAGTTAAATATGATATTTGTATTTTTCGACTTTACAAAAGTTAACTAGGTAAATTTTGTTGATAAAAAACACTAGGTAGATAGGTGTGTTTTTATGTCAGTGAATGAAATACAAATTTCTTAGAAAAATATAAATGTATTACTAATGATAATTTCACTTGGATTTAATAGGATTACAGGCAAGATAGACCATTAACGATTGGTTGAGTTATTTTAGAATCCAATCTTTTAACGATTTTGCCCCGAAAAAAATAGGATCTTGCAATTGATAACAAAAAATCATAATTTACATATCTAAATTTTCACTAAATCTACGTCTAAAAAGATAATATTTTTTTAAATGATAATAAGATAATTGACAAATTTTTATCTCCATAAAACTCTTCTATATATAAGTACACTATTGGTGTGATAATAAGATAATTGACGAATTTTTATCTCCATAAAACTCTTCTATATATAAGTACACTATTGGTATGATGAATTTTAATCACAACACAACATTATTGAAAGAGAAAAGAAAGTTTAATGGAGAAAAAAATTATGTTGCAAGATTTAGAAGCTATGATGGAAAAGAAAAAGAACATTCCTTTCAACCCTAAAGTTCATTTCACTTTAAATGTAATTTTAGCACAAGTTGCTCCACATTTCTATACTAATGATGAGTTATTACAAATTGAAGAATTGCATCAACGTGTTTGTCAAGAAATAAAGTCACCTCTTATTTTACAAAACACTATGAAAAAAGAAATTGGTAATAATAAAAAGAATAGAGGTTGCTCAAGTAATGAAGGTAGCATGTGTTCTGAAGAAAGAAGAGTGAAACCAAAGATCATGAAGGAAAAAGAATTACCACAACCACCAAAATTGCCTATTCATGTCATGAATAAGATCACAAAGTTGAATGGTACTAAAGTAAGATATGTTATGTGCAAGAAGTTGTTTAAAACAGATCTCAATATAAATAACAATCGTCTTTCAATGCCACTTAAAAAAATCAAATGTGATTTTCTCACTTAGATAGAGAAGAAGTTATTAGATACAAAGGAAGAAGATAAACCTCTTGGGTTGGAAGTGATTGTTTTGGATTCTTCGTTTAGAGAATTTACGATGTCTTTAAAAATGTGGAAGATGCACAATAAGTCAAAGATACACCCGACTAGTGTGTATAATCTTATTAAGAAATGGAGGCTTCTTGTATCGCAAAACAATTTGAAAGAAGATCAAAAACTCAATATTTGGTCATTTCGGGTCAATGACAAGCTACACTTCTTACTCGACGATTAGAATTCTTAGTGAATGATGTTTTCTAACATTGGTTACTTGCTTTCGTGAGTAATAAATAAAGTTAAATGGTACTTCTTATAATTTATTGTTCAACTTGACTGATCAAGTTATAAATTTATTTTATTTCCTCTTTTTACAATTTGCACTTTGTACAAGTTATAATAGTTTAGTAAAAAAAATTATAAACCTATTTTTATATAATTTTAATAGGGTATTTGCCTGATATTTTATCTTATTTTATAGTTTTTATTCCAACTTTTTTTTATTTATGTATCGTATTTACAGAATTAATCATGATATGATAAAATAATTCAAATTGGTCTAATATAATAAGTTTTTAGTGCAAAATATTAAATTTAATATTTCAACTTATGAGTACAAGAAGGAAGTTTGTTGCACATTTCAAATGTTGAATTTTATGATAACAAAATATTGCAAAAGAAAAGGGAAGTAGTTTCCAAAGAAAGAAAAAGGTTGTTGCAAAAAAATTAGAATTTTCTTATTATCAGCTAACATATTAAATCTTTAAAGAAAAAATTCATTTAATTAGGGGCTGATTGTTGATACATTTTTTAAGAAAAAACCAGTCTTTTACATTTTTTATTGTTAAATAATGGCGGCGCTATAGTGTATAACATAACTGAATTTTAACAAATCGCAATATATACTATTTTACTACAAAGTATTGTCAATTTTCAAATAGCGATTATAATGGACGACTATAATGATAATGATGATATAACACACTCTTACATGGTGAAATTTGAACAACCCACGGTTTTTTGCATCTGCAATTTACAAATGTTTTCTTATTTGTTTTCATAAAGTGTGGAATGTAAATATTTTTATGATTGACCACTTGAAAGGTTAGTAGTTCAATATGAACGAAGATAACATGATATTTGTGGTGATTACAGCTTCATTTTTATGTAATATATTTCAAAAATGTTTAATATAACTAAAATTTATAGCACAAACATTATAATAAATAAATAATTTTTTTTTCTGAAGGAATAATTAATTAATTTGATACATTAATAAAAAAATTTGATTGCGTTTATATATTTATTTAAGACAATTTAACTATAAAGTTGATATAGATAGTTAATTTTTCATAAAGAAAAATACAGATTTATTTTAGAAAGTAAAATATGATATTTGTTTTTTAAATACAGTAAGAAAAGGATATTAGTTTTTAATTAAATATAAATAGGAAATTTGTTTTAAATACCGTTATAAAAGGATATTAATTAGTTTTTCGACTTTGCAGAAGTTAACTAGGTGAGTTTTGTTGATAAAAAACACTAGGTAGGTAGGTGTGTTTTTATGTTGGTAAATGAAGTAAAAATTTCTTAGAAAACTTAAATGTATTACTAAAGATAATTGCACTTGGATTTAATAGGATTACATGGTAGATACCATTAACGATTGGTTGAGATATTTTAGAATCCTATCTTTTATCGATTTTGCCCCTAAAAAATAGGATCTTGCAATTGATAACAAAAATAAAATCAGAATTTACGTAACTAAATTTTCACTAAATCTACGTCTAAAAAGATAATATAATTTTTTAAATGGTCATTTCAAGAATAAAATCTTTTTCAAATGATAATAAGATAATTGACGAGTTTTAATCTCCATAAAACTCTTCTACATATAAATACACTATTGGTATGATGAAGTTTAATCACAATACAATATTATTGAAAGAGAAAAGAAAGCTTGATGGAGAAAAGAACAACGTTGCAAGATATAGAAGCTATGATAGAAAAGAAAAAGAACATTCCTTTCAACCCTAAAGTTCATTTCACTTTAAATTGAATTTTAGCACAAGTTGCTCCACATTTCTACACTAATGATGAGTTATTACAAATTAAAGAACTGCATCAACGTGTTTGTCAAGAAATAAAGTCACCTCTTATTTTACAAAACAATATGAAAAAAGAGAATGTTAATAATAAGAAGAATAGGAGGTTGCTCAAGTAATGAAGGTAGCATGTTTTGTGAAGAAAGAAGAGTGAAACCAAAGACCATGAAGGAAAAAGAATCATCACAACCACCAAAATTGCCTATTCATGTCATGGATAAGATTACAAAGTTGAATGGTACTAAAGTAAGATATGTTATGTGCAAGAAGTTGTTTAAAACAAATCTCAACATAAATAACAATCGTCTTTCAATGCCACTTAAAAAAATTAAATGTGATTTTCTCACTGAGATAGAGAAGAAGTTATTAGATACAAAGGAAGAAGATAAACCTCTTGGGTTGGAAGTGATTGTTTTGGATTCTTCGTTTAGAGAATTTACGATGTCTTTGAAAATGTGGAAGATGCACAACAAGTCAAAGATGCACCCGACTAGTGTGTATAATCTTATTAAGAATTGGAGGCTTCTTGTATCGCAAAACAATTTGAAAGAGGATCAAAAACTCAATATTTGGTCATTTCGGGTCAATGACAAGCTACATTTCTTACTCGACGATTATAATTCTTAGTTATAGCAAATATGATAAAATAATTCAAATTGGTCAAATATATTAAGTTTTTTGTGCAAAAATATAAAGTTTAATATTTCAACTTATGAGTACAGAGTTGTTGCACACATCAAGGGGATTGAATTTTATGATAAGAAAATGCTAGCAAAGCATGGGAAGGTTGTTGCATAAATTGTATCTTCTTATTATCATAAATAATAGAAGGACGACTATACAACGGAAACAAAATAGGAAGAGTAATGAATAATTAGAGTGAAAGAAAATAAAGACAAACACTTTGGAAACTTATGAGTGGTTAGAGCTGGAACAAATGTCTCAAATTTTAGAGAAAAAAAAATACTCTTTGCATGGATTTATTTATTTGTTGATAATTGATCAACACTTCTATTATTTACTTTATTTTATATATGTCAACAAGTAACTAAACTTTCTTATAGGGTCTTCGGTGAATCTTGTGAATAAGATTTATTTTTACTTAGTCATAGTTTTAAAATCTAGTTTTATTTTCAATTAAATTATTGTATTATTTTATTTACATGTCGAATTTTGCATGCTTTAATCAATCAATTGACTAGTGACCAACTACAACTAATTGGTATAACTATATGATAATTGTGATTAGGATTCTTATATGATGAAACATAGATACTAATATTTCAATCACTCAACTTCTTAGTTCTTTATGTTTTTTCTTAATTATATTTTTTGTATGATCAATCAAATAATTAATTTAGAGAAAATAATATTATATTGAATGATAAATTTTTGTTAATAGTTTTAAAGAGGGATTGATAATTGAAAAAATAAACAAGAATTCATATAAAACTCGAACTTGGGGTATTGATATTACAAGTGAAACCATCATCTTAGGTTTATTTTCCATTAATTCATAGTTGTGTTATTATATACTCTTGTTATAATTTTTATAATATCATTACATTTTCGGATATCATGTTTAATATATTTTCATATAGCGTTTTTGTTAAAAAAAAAATTCAAATTTTTTATTATCATACAGTTTTGTTCAACTTGGGTTGTGAATTAAATCCTCAAATATCTATCCAAAAATAACTCTCAAGAAAATTTAATTAAACAATTTCTTTTTTGTTGAGTTAATTAATGTGAACAACAATTCTTTATATATGTGTATTTACTTACTTTTTCTTATAACTGATACTGGAGGAAATGTAGTCTATTGGTCTATCTTGGTTCTTGGATGCCGTTTTAGCCACAATCTATGTTTTAGCCACAATTCTAATGGTATTGATGTAAATAACAAATATGAGGGAATAATATTGTTACTCACAATGTTTATGCAATTAAATCTCCACAACCACATTCTACAATTTTGTATGAATTGCAATTGCACTACTTGATTAATGAACACAAAAATTTAATAACAAGGAAGGGCATTGTATCTAACAGTATTATTACACCCATAGACTATAAATAAATACACTTAAAAGCATTGAAGTTTCAAAATAAACAGTTATATATAACATTCTGTTGAAATTCATATCAAATGCTATAAACTTTTAAAAACTCTTAGAAGTTTTCAACTAGCTTTTGAGTGTTAAATAACAAATCATGTTGAGTAATCTTAACATCTTAAGGAACAACAACTCTTTCTTGTATTATTTGTATCTCCAAAGTAAGACAAACTCCTTAACATACACAAAATTGTGTCATTGTTAAGAAGTTGTGAAGTATAAGTCTGAGTTTCAACCAGAAAATACTTACAATTTGTATTTAGTGATTAGATAGTGAAAAAATATATCTTGAGAAAAAGATTGGACGTAGTTATCAAATTGATGATAAATTATAGGTCTGAGTTTCAACTTCTTGTTGATAAACTTGTTTCAAGCAAAACTATTATTGTTGAAATTCTTCAAAATATTATTTCACATACTCTAAGTGTTTAGCATTTAATCCTTGGAAACACAATTGTTTTTTATAAAGTATATTGAACAAGTAATGAGATTCAATGATGATTTGTCTTTTAAAAAAAGAATTGATTCAATAATGGAATATAAAAAACTAAATTAATTTTGGTTGAAAATGTCATTTCATATGCGATGACTCGTCTGCCTTGTTTTGACTATGTGTGGAACTCTAGATGATGGTTGATTGAAATGATCTTTGATTTGATGAAAACTTAGAAAATTATATAAGCATCCACAACTATGCTCACTTGAAAGCCTTGTGGATCAAGAGTTTAAAGATATGAGTAAAGTGATGGTAACCAAATAAGTACATGTGTCACTCAAGATTGGGAGATATGAAAATGGAGGGTTATGTTATGTGATCTAAACAAATATGAAGCACTTGCTGCCGAGACTTTCAGGGAAATGTGAATTTCAGACACACCATAATTACATTGCAAATAAGTACTCATTTTTATTTAATAATTGAAAATTTATCATTGCACAATTTGAACAAGAAACTTGTGAGAGAAAAAATAAGGAGATAAAAAAAATGAAAGCAATGAAGAAAAAAAAAGTTGAAGAAAAACTCAAAAAGGAATAGAGAAAAGAAAGTGTTGCGAAAAAAATAATAGAGCGCTTCAACAAAGAGAGTTGTTTGACAAAGAAAACAAAAAGTGTGAAGGAAAGATTTAAATGAAAATTGAAAGCTTCCTGATACCTTGACACCTGAAGATTAGGTGAAAGGATCATTATTGCAAAGGAAATTTTTTGTTATTTTTCAATAGTAAGATATATGTTTGTTTGACTACTAATCCTTACTCTTTGTTTAGATGGACTTATTCTATTTTGAAGGAACGTGAAAGAACAATCTTAAGGAAAGTACCACAAAGATTCAAAAGAGTTGTGTTTGAACCTGACGGATGAAGATAACTTACAAATGCTAGATATTCGAGAATGAATTATCTTGAAGAGAGAGAAAATTATGATATTTGTAAGACCCATTATCGATTATCTAGAATTTTTCAATTTAATCAATACACCTCAATACAACAGAAACAAGTAATAAAGATTAATAATAATTATTAAAGTAACTTGTAACTACATTTGAAAAACAAAGTTTGCAACTTAATTTGATGAACTATTTAATTAAATTACAACAATAGTACTAGAATTATAAATTTGTTTCTTAATACACCAGGTTACATCAAATGAAAATAAAGCATTAAGTCCAAAATAGGGATTGCTGATCAGCCTCTAGTACTAGGATTGAGTATCAGTCACCTTCAGCTGCTAATGAAAAAAAAAATTAAAAGGGTGAGCTAAAATCTCTGTGAATTATGAAAATAAAGGAAGGGGTGATTTTAAAATGTTTTTCTTCCTTCACAAATATGCATAAAAACATGAAATTATGATGTATCTCAAGCTGAATCTCTCAACTTCAAATTCTTTTAGAAAACATAACTAAAATCATTCTTTTATGACGATTCTAAAAAAACTATGCATGACCTCAAAAATCTTTTATTGGTAAACAAAGAAAAGTCGCTCAATTATCTCAACGTGCGTCACCAAGATAATTGAGTCCTAATCGGTAAAGGTGGTCTGGTCAAATTCCAACCAATGTCTTAATTGTTCTCCTTTACCTGTACAACCATGTTGGAACAACTTGAACTTTCCCGCCATAATATAAGGCCATGCATAATCTGATTAATGAAAATATACTAAACTTGCGATGTTTTGTATGCAATGTCTTTATTATGTCATGTATGCAATGCATTATTTATTTACAATAATTTTAAACAAATTAGTATTGTTCTGAAATTCAAGTCGGAATTAAATCTTAAGTCCCTTATCAGAAGCACATCGATCAAAGGATACGTGGACCAAAAAATGTATGGATCAGAGGCAACATGGTTAGAGGATGCATGGACCATAAGCAATGTGATCATAGAATGCGTGGACCAGAGGCAATGTGGTCAGAAGATGCACAGTCAAGAGGCAACATGGTTAGAGGGTGCATGGATTAGAGGCAGTGTGGTAAGAGGATGCGTCGACAAAAGGCAAGTTGGTCAGAGGATGCATGGACAACAAGAATAATAAGAGGAAACACGTCCCGTGGAAAATATACAAGGAAACGTGTCCCATGGAAGAAACAGAGGAAATGTGTCCCGTGGAAGAATAAGAGGAAACATGTTCCATGGAAGAATCCGAAGAAACATGTCCAATAGAAGAAACAAAAAAATGCATCATGTGAAAGAATGAGAGGAAATGCGTTCAGAGGATGTTGAACAATGATCAAAGTTAGAGACAGAAAGAAAAGAGAAAGAGTTAGAGGAAGAATAATAGAGATAGATTGAGAGGAAGAAGAATAGAGAGAAATATCAGAGGGAGAAGAATAGAGAAAGAATCAGAGGAAGAAGAATATAGAAAAGGTATTTGAGGCAAGACAAAGAAAACTACCAAAGCATAAATACATAGAATTTTAACGATAGTCACCAGAGGAAAAATGAAAAAAACTATTAGAGGAAGAAATACTTAAAATTTTAACGATAGCCACCAGAGGAAAAATGAAAAAAAACTACCAGAGCGGGAATACATAGAATTCTAAAGATAGACACTAGAGTTAAAATGAAGAAAACTATCACATGCAGAAATACTTAGAATTTTAACGATAGCCACCAGAGGCAAAATACATTGGCAGGGGTGGAAAACAACCAAGCACTTGTATTTGTCTTCAGAGGAAGAATTCGCACCTTGCACTAAAATTCTAATCCTATAATTATGGGATTCCTAAATTACTAACACAACAATGAGCAACAAGTTTGGGTGCAAATTCAAACCACCTATATGCTAAATATTTCATTTATGTCACGCATCTAAATCTTGCAACCCTTACAATCCCCAAAATAATTTTTGACAAAAAAAGAAAGGATTTCAGTGAATAAACCTCCCATAACCTTCATCTTAAAATTAATTTAATGTAACATATATGAGGCTTTTTATCTAAGTTATTGATATTTTGTGAGTTTAATGCCAAAAAATTCTTTTTGAAGCCCCTATTAAAATTATTCGTCGATAAATAATTTATTTACGTTACGAATGATTAAATACGGGTAGTTTTGTTAAAAATATCTCGGGTTGCTGAAAATTTTATCTGTTAATTGAGTTGCGACAAGAGTAGATATTTTTATCAAAATAGTTTGAGATGTGAGCGAAGTGATGTGTGTAAGAGTATTTAGATATTTGTGGTTTGGTTTTAATAATATATATATATATATATATATATATATATATATATATATATATATATATATGTGTGTGTGTGTGTGTGTGTGAGAAACAAGGCTAAGGAACAAGAAAACAGAAACGTTTCTTTTCCTGCCTCGCGAATCCTTCCTTCTTCTTTCTTTTACTTCAAGAAAAGAAACCAAAGTGTTGGTGGGTGAGAAAGAAAAACGTTTTTCCCTTCAACCTCGCCTTCGTCTCTTTCTTCTTCCTTCTGTTTGCGAAAAAGTGTTGATAAGAAAACCAAAACCGTCAAATACAAACCTTCATTTTTCTTCTAGATCTAAGCTTCGTTTCGAGAAGTGACAGAAGGAATAATTGCTCATCTCCATGCTACGGTACTAGTGAGCCAGCTTTGGAAGCTACGACGCGAGCGAAGATTTTACCGTAATTAATCGCGGTGACGTAATCGTTTGTTAAAGCTACAATGGAGGTAAGGGCTCCTTCCAAACTTTTAGTTTGCATTTAGAACGTCATATGTGAATTTGTGGGAAATAAGTTTTATGTGTTTGAGGTATATTTGTAGAAAAATGAATTAATTCGATTTATGAGTGGATTAGTGGAATTTGAATTTGGTGTGGTTTGTGGTGATTCATGTTTGGTGGAATTGATGTTTTCATAATTAATATTATGAATTTTTTTTAGATGTGTTTTATGTGTGGATTTGTGAAAAATGAATTTAAGGTGATTTAAGTGTGGTTGAAGAAATTGTTTTGATGTGTTTGAAGGGTGGTTTGTGGAAATTAATTTGGTGTAAAATTATGTTTGAAATTGTGAAAATTAATGGGTGAATTATGGTTGAAATATGTGGAGTTGTAATATGGGTGATTTGTGGATTAAATTTGGTGGAAATTGAGAAAATTGAAATTGATGGGTGAATTGTTGAATTTAATTTGAGGTGGTTAATGAGTGAATTTGTGGAGATTAATTTGGATGTGATTATGTGCTTATAATTGATATTATGAATGATTGTGGTGTGATTATGTGTGATGTTGTGGTGATTAAGTTTTGATATGATTATGTGTTCAAAACTGCTATATGTATGTTTAAGGTGCGTTGAGGTGCAATTAAGTGGTGACCGCAATGGGCCACGATGTTTAAGTGGTGACCACGATGGGCCATAATGTTTAAGTGGTGACTGCGATGGGCCACAATGTTTAAGTGGTGACTGCGATGGGCCACAATGTTTAAGTGGTGACCGCGATGGGTCATGGGATAGTTCCATGAGTTGAGTGGTTCATCTTATCCTTACGAGGATTTAACTGGTATTTGTCCATGAGAGACTGCACCCAAGTAAATTGTGTTTGTCCGTGGTAAGAGGATGCATCAACAAGAGGCAACTTGGTTAGAGGATGCATCAACAAGAGGCAACTTGGTTAGAGGATGCATGGACAACAAGAATAATCATAGGAAACACGTCTCGTGGAAAATATACAAGGAAACATGTCCCATGGAAGAAACAGAGGAAATGTGTCCCGTAGAAGAATAAGAGGAAACATGTTCCATAGAAGCATATGAGGAAACACATCCAATAGAAGAAACAAAGAAAATGCATCATGTGGAAGAATGAGAGGAAATGCGTTTAGAGGATGTTGAACAATGATAAAAGTTAGAGGAAGAAAGAAAAGATAAAGAGTTATAAGAAGAGTAATAGAGATAGATTTAGAGGAAGAAGAATAGAGAGAAATATCAGAGGGAGAAGAATAGAGAAAGAATTAGAAGAAGAAGAAGAATAGAGAAAAGGTATTAGAGGCAAGACAAAGAAAACTACCAAAGCATAAATACATAGAATTTTAACGATAGTCACTAGAGGCAAAATGAAAAAAAAAACTACTAGAGGAAGAAATACTTAAAATTTTAACGATAGCCACCAATGGGAAAATGAAGAAAACTACTAGAGCGGGAATACTTAGAATTCTAACGATAGACACCAGAGTTAAAATGAAGAAAACTATCACATGCATAATTACTTAGAATTTTAACGATAGCCACCATAGGAAAAATACATTGGCAAGGGTGGAAAACATCAAATCACTTGTATTTGTCTTCAGGGGAAGAATTCGCACCTAGCACTAAAATACTAATCCCATAATTATGGGATTCCTAAATCACTAACACAACAATTAGCAACAAGTTTGGGCGCAAATTCAAAACCACCTATATGCTAAATATTTCATTTCTCTCATGCATCTAAATCTTGCAACCCTTACAATCCCCAAAATAGTTTTTGACAAGAAAGAAAGGATTTCAATGAATAAACCTCCCATAACCCTCATGTTAAAAATAATTTAATGTAACATAACTCACAACTTTCAGAATTCTCATCAGTTGAAGGAGTTGTCCCAATAATTATGGTTCCTCTTCAAGTTGTTTCCTATGCTTCATCTCGAAATTCCCATTTTTTGTTGGTTTATTCCTTTTCTACTTCACGGATCTTGCTTGATTCTCAAAGCTGGAGAGGTTGAATCCCACATACAAGGTTGATGGGCAGGTCTTATGGTGTTAAGTAAGCTGCGGATTTGAGGGAGATGATGAACGGTAACAATGGGGTTATCTTTCAAACTGCGTACGAGAAGGAGATGGGAAAATGAGAAAATGATTGAGTATTTTTCCTACAAAGAATAAAAATGACGGGAAAGAAGGGAACTCTCTTTTTTGTCCCCTTGGGAATTCCCCATATTACCTTTTTGTCCACTCCAATTTTAATTAAAATTCCTTATTCCAAAATTAATATGTTAACATTTCTAAAATCTTTATTTTAATAGATTTTAATCAAATGGGTTATTACAAAGATCCTAAGATGATCTCTATTTACAAGAATAATTGATTCTATAATAGAATGAAAATAATCAAATTAATTTCGGTTGAAAATTTCATTTTTGGTATATGTCATTTTCGTATGTGATGACTTGTTTTGGCTATATGTGGTGCTCTAGATGTCTGATTAAAAGTGATCATTAATTTGTTGGAATACTTAGAAATATTATATAGAATTTATCTTTTAGACTCAAGTCCAAAAGAGCTACAAGTTGACCACAAGTTTGTGTTGTTTTTATTATTTTAATGGGTTGATTAGAATAATAGCTAAATAAAATAAAGGTTAAATAAATTTTTCGTCCCTATAAAATTTTGAAATTTTGCTTTTAGTCCTATAAAAAAAATCACATATTTTAGTCCTTATCAAAATATTATGCAAGCAATTTTAATCTTAATTGGAGCACCAACATATGTTTTGCAATGATTGCTTTGTCACATGTTTATAACACAATAAAAAGTTCATCCATAAAAAATGAGATCAAAAGTTGATTTCTATATCCATTTTTTAATGACTTCTATCTTGAATATTTGACATTTAAAAAATTAATATGTAATTCATCTCATGTTAAAAAATATTATATTTGTGAGGATGATTTTTTAATAATGTTTTAAACATGCTTGGAAAAAATCATTCAAAAATTTAAAATTTGAAGTATATTTCATTTCAACAAGAACTAAAACAACTTGTAGAACAACTTTGTAAGGACTAAAACATGTGACTTTTTTTATAGGGACTAAAAAAGAAATTTCAAAATTTTATATGAACTACAAACTTATTTAACCTTTAAATAAATAAGAACAAACAAAAAGGGGTTGCTGAAAAAATAGTTTTTGGCTTTCCTTTGATTCTTTTGTAACAATTTTCTAATTATGACTAGACAAGACTTTTATTAAGAAAGTTAGTGTAGTCATTAAGGTTAATGTTAATTTATTGTGACTTTTGTTTTCTTCTACCAATCAGCTCATACTTCTATATTTATATGTGCCTCACATATGTAGAAAAGATAAATTGGTTTAAATAAAAAATATATATTTCTCTTTTAGAACTGTGAGCGTAATTGGAACTTTTTTGAATCTTATTAATTATTTTTATATCACTGTGGCGATTCCTCTTGACTTATCAATTATTTTAATTGTGGTGTCTTCTTTTAACATCTCT
>NC_021165.2:48863527-48878022 GCF_000331145.2 Cicer arietinum
CCCTAAGTTCACCTTTTATTTAGCTGTTATTCTATTGATTTTCATAAAACAATAAAAACACTACAAATTCGTGTTCAAATTCCAACCTAATATTTACCAAAATTTTGTAGAAAATTTTGTGATCTTTTAAACGAATCAAGGAACCCTTAATCGGACTTCAAAAACTCAAGATATTGCTAAAATAATTTACAACCCCTTTAGTTTGTGCCTAGTTATTTTATTGGTTTAAATATGTATTTGGTTCATGCAAATATATTATTTTTTTATTTTAATCTTTGTAAGTTTCTTTTGTTTGGATTTAGTCCCTGTAAAATCAGAAATAATCGACTTTGGTCTTTAACATTAAATCAATAATTAAAGAATGACGAATTTTCCAAAAAACCATAAACCCCCCTTTTAATTTTTATTCATATTTTCTTTATAAAATAACACTAATTATTAAATAATAAATAAATAAATTTATTATTTAATAGTATTAAATATTTTAATTTTTAATATATCATAAAAATGATCTTTTGGTGTGTATTTATAGACCCCATGTGTTATGGCGGTTTATCAGCTCTTATTTTAGGGACCGGAACTGATTATTTTAACACCTTAAATTTTATAATAAACTATTTTATTAATTAAATAGGATTTTTAAATAATTAATTTGATGTTAAAATTATTTTAAAACATATGTTGATAAATTTTGTGACTAATTTTCGTTATATGGATGTTTTCTATGATGTGTTAGTTTGACTCATATTATATTAAATAAGTGATATAAATAATAAATATTTTATTTTATTATTTTATATATTTTTCTAAAAATAATAGTCTTTTAGTTTAATATTTTAAAGAACAAGATTTATGTAATTTTACGTGTATATACGCGTACCCAATTAGTGTAATATTTTTATGTATGTTGACTGATGTTAAGCATGCGCATAGTTATATTTCGATTATTTATAACTATTTTCTATTTTTAGTTATTGATTTTATAAATAATTATAATGAGATACTTTATTTTTATTTATAACTATTTTTTTTATATACTTGTTACGGCATTGTAATTTTATATATATTTATTATGATTTAATAATTAATATAAAGTGATGATTCATATTTATTTATTTATTTTATAATTTTGAATATTCTCTGATGGCAATAATTTAATGTGAGTATTTGGAAAAAATAAATATAATTATAGTGATTATTTTAAATATGAGGGTTTTGGTTATTAATGTATTTTAAAAGATTAATTACTCTAATTACTTTACTTTATAAAATATTAGTTTTGAAATATGAATAATATTTTAGTAATTAAACTGTGTTGACAAAAAAAATTTTAAAAAAATAGTTTTGATAATTGTGGATTTTATTTTAAAGGAGTAAAGTGTGTTTTAATAATAATCTAATTATAGTGGGTGTGGTGCCTCCATCTTATTCATTTGTGCCGTCACTCTATAGTCGTTCCTTCTCCTTCTTCTTTCGTCGATCATGACCATTATAGCGGGCGTGGTGCAAAACTGAAACCATATTTGTGATTGTTGCGATCTCATCTTTCATTCTCAACCCGAATCACAAATTGAAATGCCCTATTACTCTTTGTCAAAAATCACACATCCGCCTTTTGATCAAGATTATGACCACCACGACTATCACCAACAAAAACCGAGACCATATTTAGACTCTATGAAATACCCTTTTCCGTTACCTATACTTGAAATTGCCAACTGTTACATTTTAAAAAACGGGGTTCCACCATTGTCGTGTTTGTTTTTTTGAATTACGGCCAACACGTTCATCGTCTTGAAAAACTGATGATGTCGGACTCTATCGGCGCTTCAGCGCATCAGTGATGTCTTTTCTAATTATGATATCGTACGAAAGCGTCAAACTGGGGTATGGGATGAGAATGAGTTCGAATTCATTAGTGTAAATTAAGTGAGATGAACGGGAAAATTGCATTTCCCATAATTCATATGAGGCTCGCGACGTACGGCTAAAGTCTTTTTTGAGTAATAATTGACTAATGAGAAAACTTAAATTTGGTGAGGTTAAAATATGAGTTAAAAACTTTTATAGGGTGTTGTTTGATTTGATTTTGAAGATCGTGTGGTAGTTGAATTATTTTAGAATTGTGTATTTGAAGTATTATGTGTTTTGTTTATATCAATCCTTGATATTGTTATATCATATATAGTGTGACGAATTGTAATTATTTTCATTGTAATTGACGTGATGTATGTGAATGACCTAGTATTATTATCTGTGAGTGAAAATCCTGTATTGTTGGAGCTTGTGTATCATGATAATAAATTTTGGATGTAATATATGACTATTGAAATATGCATTGATGATGTGTACTTGTCGACTTATAATGTTACCACCTTGTTGAATGTGATGAAATGCATATTGTGTTTAATTGAATAGTGATGAATTCGACTGGTGTCAATGATGGTTCTCTTAATGGAGTGAGTAGCATAAGCTAACGAGGGGAGAATCTGAATGTTATTTGTTTGAAGTGGGGATTCTTTTGTCATCATATAGGTAGGGTCTGACAAACCTAGTGATTTTGGGGAAATACAACTGAATGAGTCTGATCGTGACAGTGTATTGTTGATCCTTAAGGCAAAATTGTTAGACCTTGAAGGTATTCGAGTGGTAAAATTAAAGTTGTTAGTTTGTTAGACCTTGAATGAACATGTTTTTATGTCAGAAATATTTGAATAATAAACCTAAGCTATATTCGATGTTAAACGATGTTTAATTAAGAATTTTTATGCAACCGGCTTGTGTAAGTGTGAGTCTGGCGTCCCAAGCCTTATAATTTAAAAAGAATTTTATTTATACTCTATTTTTGGGATGCTGCGAATCTCGTTCAAAACTAGTGCATTTTACTTTTTATTTCATTTTGGATTTAGGGTGTCACAATTTTCTCTTATCCAAACAAAAAAACTTACAGGGACTAAAATCAAAAAATGATATATTTGCAAGAAGCAAATACATATTTAAACTTATAGAAACAACACAAATTCGTGGTCAACTTGTAGCCAATTTTTTACCATGATAGAAGATGAATTTGGTTGAGTCTAAAAGATAAATTCTATATAATTTTTCTTAGTATTCCAACAAATTAAAGATCACTTTTAATCAGACATCTTGAGCACCGCATATAGCCAAAACAAGATAGAAAAATCATCATGTATGAAAATGATATTTTCAACCAAAATTAATTGAATCAATTCTTGAATCAATTCTTCTTGTAAAGAGAAATCATCTTAGGATCCCATGAACAACTTTAATTTTACCCACTTGTTAAGTCTAAATTGTAAAGAGCAAATTTCCTAATGATATTCTTCCCATGTGTATACGATGATCACTAATAATGGATAGCTAGTGAAGTACTAATAAGTCACTTCAAATGTGGCAAGGAAAAGAAGTTATACAAAAAACAAATGAATCTTTGTACCAAATCATACATTTAAGTTGACAAAGTTGCATAAAGGCGTAATAATGCTAAACAATAAATGAGTATTTATATTGTAAGCATTATAAGAGTATCTCTCAATCAATTACAAAGCAAGATTAGTTGTAAAATATTTTAATTAAAAAACGAGTATTAATTTTGAAAAAAAAAATCTATATAGAGCAGCCTTGAAGCTTCTAAGTCAAAGTAAAAGTGGGGCATGCATGCAAATTGAAAAAAGTATCTATGAACTTAAATATGAAACCAAAATAAATTTGATTCTTTGAGTAATTAACATGAGTGAAATTAAACTTCTTCTACTCGTTGTATAAGAAATTTTATGATGATGATTCTTTTGGAATTTGTAAGTGATATATTAATTGTTGGTTTTTTTTATAGGATTGTTGATTATTGAAATCTTAAAACATTCAATGTCTAAAGAAATATTTAAACAGATTCTCTATGATGAAGGATTAGGGACTGCAAAAGAAAATATTTGTCATGAAAATTACTCATGATGGGAAAAATGAAAAATTGCAGTTATTTAAACACAATTGAATATAAAATGCGATAAAAACATTTAATATGAACAATTACAAATTTATTTATAATTTACTTGAAAGTCGTTTAAAATTTAAAATTGAGTTTTCAATGATGCCCTACAAAGATGGAGAGAGGATCTCTATTTTTGTTTTCCAACATGAATTAATCACATAAATTGAACAAAAATTGGATGTAAGTAGGAATGATAATGGATATCTACGGGTAGAGATAGTACTAATTTGTTACCTCACATGTTGAATAAAAAAAATATTCTTATCTTATTCATATATAAGCGGGTATTCTTTTAACGAATATTTAGTAAATTTTTAAGTATCCGGTAGTTATTTTATGTGCTAAAATTAATTTTTTGTTGCAATTATGTACTATTTTTTTTACCTATTTTGTCGGCACCAAAAGAAAAATTTATCATATAAAATCATTAACAAATAAATAAAATATATAACAAAATTTTATCTTTAAAAGAATTAATACAATAACGTATAAACAAAAACTATTACGACACATCAATTTTATTAATTTACTATCGAGTATAAATATGTAATTTCTACAATTATAAATATTATTTATTATTGGGTATAAATATCTATTCAGTAACAAGTAGTCAAAATATTTATTTAATTTATTTGCATACACTTGTTAAACTATTCATCCTGTACTATTGGCCAATTTTATCTGCATATATCCACGCGGGTCAAATATTTTACCATCCATAATTATAAGTTTGATAAATTATTTTTAACCATTCATCAATGGCCAAGTTAGTAAATCCATTTCCAAAGACATGTCATCATGCCATTAATAAAAACTCTATAACTTTTAAATTTACTCTAAAACTTTTGAATCAACCTACCATGCATTAAAAAAAAGTAATTGTAAGCAATAAAATAAGCTAAATAACACAAACAATTTTCATTACTCCGTGACTGTTTGAGATGAGACTCTGGTGGGATGCATTAATATCATGGATAAGAGAAAAAATTTGACTAATCACAAAATTTTGGACACATAATTTAGATACTCACATAGAAATACATATCAACACCATTTAATTATTTAAAAAATATTCATTATTTAATTTTTTTTCTTCTTTTTATCTCTTTGCATTTTTGTGTATGTGCTTAAATTTTACGTCTAAAATCTTGTGAGAACAACTAAGATATTGTGTAATAACTTAGAAAAAAGCGAATTAAATAATTTTTATTTTTTAAATAATTAAATGATATGTATTTTTATGTCTGTGTCTTGTTAGTACAAGTTGTATAATTAAGAGGAATTGAAATTGAGAAGGACAAAGAAGAAAACAGAAAGTTCAGAAAACGGAGAATGATTAACAGTCTAAAGATTGTTCTCCGTATTAAATATTTTTATATCAATTTGAGTATTAACTGTCAAAACAAACTTAACTACCTTCTAATTATTTTCTAACTTTCCTAACTATTTACAAATCACTTTAATTACATTTAAGATGCCCCCTAGTTCAAAGTGATTCAATTGATGTTAATCCAATATTGTTCCTCATCTCTTGGAACTTCACCCTCTTCAAGCTTTTAGTTAGGATGTCAACCTTTTGATCATTGGTACTGCAATGCTCTAGCTTTATCTTGTCTTTCATCACTTGATCTCTTAGGAAATGAAACTTTGTTTCTATGTGTTTGCTCCTTCCATGAAAACTTGAATGTCTTGCTAGATCAATTGCTGATTTGTTGTCTATCTTGAACTTCACTACTTCATTGCTTCTCAGTCCCAATTATGTCATTAATTCAACCAACTATATAGCTTGGCAAGCTCCCATTGATGCAGCCACATGTTTAGCTTCACATGTGGACAATGCCATTATGCTTTGCTTCATCGAACACGATGAGATTGGTGAGTTATTGATCATGAACACAGCTCATTGTACTCTTTCTATCATCCTTATCTCCACACCAGTCTGCATCAGTAAAGCCAACAAGTTCAGCTTCATCTCTATTCGAATTTGTGGGATACAGCAGGCCAAGCTCAATGGTTTCCTTGATGTATCTCAAAATCCTTTTTGTTGCCATGTAGTGTGATATCTTAGGCTTCTCCATGTATCTACTAATCTGTCCAACACTATATGCAATATATGACCTTGTGTTACACAAGTATCTCAAGGATCCTACAATTTGCTTGAAGATTGTAGGGTCAATCATCTCCTCATTTCCCTCCTTGGACAGTACCAGTCGTACTTCTGTTGGGGTACTAGTTCCATTGCAATCTAGCATTTTGAATCTTTTCAATACATCATTTACATACTTCTTTTGACACATAAAGGTTTCACTTTTCAGGGTTTCAAACTCAATGCCAAGGAAATATGACAGCATACCTAGATCAGTCATCTCAAACTCCTTCTCCATTCTGATTTTGAACTTTTGAATTTTGCCTTCATCACTGCCAGACACTAGCAAATCATCCACATAAAGGCATATCAATAATGTAGGTGTTGTTGCCTTTTTCACACACATTCCATGTTCATTCACACATTTTTCACACAACTGCTTTATGAGGACTTTGTCAATACTCTTGTTCCAGACCCTATGGGCTTGCTTCAGGCCATATAGAGCTTTCGTTAGGTTATATACATTGTCTTCCTTGCCTCTTATTTCATATATTGGTGGCTGCTTCACAAACACTTCTTCCTCCAATGATTCATTGAGAAATGTTGATTTAACATTCAGATGATGCATAGACCAAGCTTTGTAACTAGCCATTGAGACTACCATCCTCACTGTTTCAATTCTAGCTACTAGGGCAAACACCTCATCATAGTCCAATCCATGATTCTGCAAGAATCCCTTTGCTACAAGTTTGGCCTTGTACCTGACAATATCTCCATCAGGCTTCAATTTTAGTTTATACACCCACTTTACATCAATTGATCTCTTATTTATTGGCAGGGTTATTAGCTCTCAGGTCTTGTTCTTCTCAATTGCTCTGAGCTCTTCCTCCATTGCTATTCTCCATCTAGGATCACTCAAGACCTCTTCATCACTTACTGGTTCTGATTTAGCCAACAAAGCAAAATATGTTAATTCTCCATCTACATTGATGATTGAGTCAAATGACACTTCATATGGTTGCAATCTGACTGAAGGTTTCCTAGCTCTTTCAGACCTTCTCACAAACTCAAGAGTTGGCTGACTTGCTGTTTCTGTTGGTTGGCCTCCATCAACTTCCACTACTTCTGCCCTGTTAGATGTACTAATGGAGCTTACTAGTATGTTTGGGTTGGTTGCACCACTCGAGTTGGCTTCACTTATTTTCTAGTCCCATCCTCTTGATTCATCCATCAATATGTCGCTGTTTATCGCCACCTTGTTCTTGTTTGGATCATATAGCTTGTAAGATCAAGTTGCATCATAACCCAACAACACCATTTGTTCATCCCTGACATCAAGCTTCCTCCTATTTTGAGATGGCACATGTCTGAAACAAAATGAATCAAACACTATCAAACGATTCACATTTGGCTTTCTTCCAGTCCAAGCTTCTTCAGGTGTCCTAGTACCCAGTCTCTTGGTTGAACACCTATTCAAAATGTATACTGCTGTTGAAATTGCTTCCCCCCAAAATTTGTGAGGTATTTTTCTCCCATTTAGCATGTTCCTTACCATATTAAGAATTGTTCTATTTCTCCTTTCTGCAGCTCTATTATGTTGTTGTGTATATGGTGCATTTACTTCATGAATCATTCCTTCTTTGTCACATAATTCATGGAATTCATGGGATTGATATTCACCACTTCCATATGTCCTAATGACTTTAAGATTGCAGCCACTTTGTTTTTCTGCCATTAGCTTGTACCCTCTAAACACAACCAGCACTTCGCTCTTCTTCTTGATTAGATAGACCTGAGTTTTCCTTGTAAAATCATCAATAAATGATACAAAGTAGTGATTACCTCTTATTTGAACTTCCTCAAAAGGACCACAAACATCATAGTAGATTATCTCCATCATTCTTGAAGATCGAGTTGGCACTTCAGCCTTGAATGAGTTTCTGTGTTGTTTAGCCTGACAACATTCTTCACACAGCTCATTTGGTATTTTAATTTCTGGAATTCCTTGCACCATTTCCTTTTTCTACAACATTTGAAGGCTTTTGAAATTCAAATGTCCAAACCTCTGATGCCACAATCAATTTTCATTCTTGACTTCAGCAGCTATGCACTTGTTCTCATTGATCTGGATATCAATCTTGAAGGTTTTATTCTTGGACAGTGGTGCCTTCAAGATCAATCTTTTTGAAGTATCAAACATCTTCATTTTACCATGCTCCATCTTCATAAAACACCTCTTTTCAAGTAGTTGTCCAAGGCTTAACAAATTGTTCTTCATGTTTGACACATACAATACATCACATATGAATGTCTGTTTGCCATATTTCCTGGAATCATCACCTTTCCTACTCCTTCTGCAGTTACTAAACTATTATCTGCAAATCTGATCTCTCTTTTCATCTTCTCATCAATGCTCACAAACCAATCTTTATGGCAAGTCATGTGATTTGAACATCCTATATCAAGGTACCACTCCTCTGAGCAGTCATCATCTGATTTTATTGTAGCCATTAACAACTCCTCATCTGAGTCTAAATCCTCAGCAGCCATTTGAGCTTCATCATCCTCTCTTTGAACCTTCTTGGATCTGCATTGATATGCAAAATGCCCCCATTTTTTTACAATTCTAACATTGGATTCCTTTCTTGTTGAATTTGTTCTTTCCATTCGAATTCTTGTTGTTGTTATCACTTCTGTTTTGGTTTCTTGAATTTTCATCCCCTTCATCAGACTCATCAGCCACTTCATCAGAATCATACTTCTTGTACCACTTGAATTTACCCTCGTCTTTCTTGTGATTCACATCACTTTGGTTGGTCTCCTTGTTAACTTGGGCCTGCACTTAAGATGTTAAGGTTGCTGCACACCTTTCTCTTACTCTCAGTTCATGAGCTTCAAGAGAGCCTTGCAAATCCTCCACCTTCGTCTTATCAAGATCCTTTGATTCTTCAACTGCCACCACTATGTAATCGTACCTTTGTGTTAATGTTCTAAGGATCTTTTCAATAACCACCACTTCAGTTACTGATTCACCATTTTTTCTCATCTGATTAACAACGACCTGAACACCATTGAAGTAATCTGCCACAACTTCCTCTTCTTCCATCTACAATAGTTCGTATTGCCTTCTTAGCATTTGGGGCTTCACTTTCTTGGCCTTTTCCCCACCTGTATAGTACTTGACCAAGATCTCCCATGCATTCGAGATTTTCTCAAATTTGTTTGATTCCACGCTTTGTTGGATGTAAAACAATGTCTTGCAATCTATTTTCTTGCAATCTTTGAAAGTTGTTTGTTGTCTTTCCGTTGGATTGCACCAATTTGTTCATATCCATCTTGAACAATCTCAAACACTTCTTGAGCTCCCAGCAACGATCTCATGGATGCAAACCACCTCTTCCAATTCTTCTCATTAAGATTGGCAAATTCGATGGAAATCCTCCTCCATTCATGTCTTTTTTCTTTCACTCACACTTGTGTTTCCCAATTTTTGATTCCCCCTCACACTTGCACTCGTGTTTCCCAAGGTTTAGAACCCAAGCTCTTGATGTCAATTGTTAAAACAGGTTGTATAATTGAGAGGAATTTAAATTGAGAAGAAGAGATAAGAAAATAGAAAATTCATAAACGGAGAATGATTAACAGTCTGAAGAATGTTCTACGTATTATAGACTTTATATCAGTTTTGAGTACTAACTGTCAAAACAAACTTAATTAACTTCTAACTGTTTTCTAAATTTTCTAACTTACTACAAATCACTTTAATTGCATTTAACATGTCTAAATTTTGTTCCCAAAATCTAGTTAGAAGTAAAGTATTTTTCTTATTATGTGGTGGGAGAGGCATTAATATCATCTTGGAGATTTATTTCTACTGTATAAGTATATGATTCATCTTAATAACTGAAATACAAGTTTAGTTCTATTATGTTTTTGGCGAGTTTAAGGATTACTGATGAGAGGATTTTTCCATGTTTAACAAACCGACATGACTAGAAATCACTTTAAATTTTTCATAATTTCTATGTTATTGAGTTTTTATAACTCATATATTGTTGGAGTGGTGTTTTCTAGGTATTAAAAATGAAGAACTGAATAGTATATTTAGATTTCTCCTTAACTTTTTAATGTAAAGTGTAGTCGCGATACCATATCACATTTAGAGTCTCATATTTAAACTTCATTCATTTTACTATATGCTTAATTGTTTATGTATATGTATCTTTGTAGTACATTGAATTAAGACATTGAATATTTAATAATGGATTACTTTGTTTTTCCAAATATGGGTTTTTTAATTTTAATTTATTTTATTTTATTCCAATCAAGTTCTAAAATTTTTAAACCTCACAATTTATTTTGGTGTTAGAGTAGACTGATTCAATATCGCACCACAAGTCAAGTGTATAGAATGGTTATTCCTAGAAGTACCTTGAAGGTAATAATTGTCTACAGATAAAGTATTAGGCTATTAATGCTCTTGTTGATTAAGTAATCGTATGCATTATGAAACTTCTGAAAGGATATTTTTCCCAATAAATTTTTCTTATAAATTTTGTAAAAAGATTATAGTGTTGATAAATTTTAATGAAGAAACTCTTAGAATGAGTTATTAGTACTAATATTTTTATTGAAGATAAACTAATTGTGTTTTCAGTAAAGAGGGAAGTAAGTAATAGTAGTTAAAGGGTTATCCTTAGATATAAAATATTAGGCATAGTAATAACATATGATGCATACCATATGTTGATTTTATCTTGATTGAGTGTATATTTTTATTGGTAAATGATTGCATTCAAATAACTTGGTTGTGAATTCTTTTTGTTTTTCTAAGAGTAGTAACATTTGCCTGTTGGATTGGAAATGGGATTTTGGAAAGTCTTTGTTGAGAAAATTCTGTTTTGGGGTTTTGAAGAAGAAAATAAAGAATTTTGCATAAAATAGGTTTATTTTTAAATGAGTGTGAGAGAAAAATTGTACATGGATGACAAGATTATGAATTTTAAACTATTTATAATTGTGTTTTCTTGAAAATATTTGTTTGTGTTTTTATGTTGATAAAATTGAAAGTCTAAATGTCATCAAAGGTTGTTAAGGATAAATTTTGTGTGTTTGGATTGATGTAGACATGGTTGGATATGTTGTTGTGACTAACTTGTTTTGCAAACATGATGACAACTTTAAAAAGTGCTTCTATTCCATTGCATATATTGGTGTTTGTACGTGTTGAGTTGTTATGTGTAGAAGAATATGTGAATTCATAATTTCACTAAGTGAACTATATCTTTAGCAAACCGAAATCAATATTTGAAAAATATAGGTTGTTTTTTTACTCAAATTCACTAAGTGAACTTAGAATAGCTAACCGAATTTGAAAGATGACAATCTTAATCTTAACTTTATTGAAAAGTCATTGAGTGAATTCTAAATGGTTAAGTAAAATTGACAAATATCAGTTTCAATGTGTGATTCTATAATGTATTTATTTAGCGAACTCCAAAATTCTCTAAACAAATTATGTTTAATAGATCGTTAATTTTCCCATGAATTGTATTGTTAGGATTATAGTAAAAAGAGATGTAATTATTACATTGTTTTTAACTAAAAATTGATTTTTTTCAATAATAATAATAATAATAATGATAATAATGATAATAATAATAATAATAATAATAATGATAATAATAATGATAATAATAATAATAATAATAATAATATTTTTTTTTGGATTATATATAAATAGATAAAATAGATAGATGATAGATGATATATAGATAAAATAGATAAGAGTTAAATCCTCCAATTGACGAGGTTAAAGGTTACTAGACACAATTTAATATCATAACACAGGTAAAAATTTGGGATAAATTTATGAAACTACACGACCTCAAAATATAATACTTGGTTCTCTCTAATCTTTGATCCACTAAGCATTTTATTTTTATTCAAAAACTTTGGTTTAAAAAAAGTCAAGATATAATAAATGTTTTGTCATTTTATAACCTTTATAAATTCAAAAAATATGTATTAAATGAATTTAATTTATATTTAATAAATAAAAGTGATAAAATACTAAATTATTATTTTTTTAATATGCGTTCAATACTAAAAGAACCAAAGTTTGAAAAAAGGGAGTATATTATGGCATGTTTAGTTTTTAATCAATGGAAATTTAGTAAAAATAAACAAATCTAAGTGATCAACTAGAAAATATTTGAGACATTAATATATAGGACAATTCAAAATCAGAGTTGAAAATGTTTGTACTATATTCAAAACATGTTGGAATATTAAATGTAGTTTTTTTTTTAAGTCTATATTCAGTAGTGGAGTTAGCCTAATTTATATTAGGGAGTCAAATATATAATTTTTAAGAAATTAATATTTTAAACTTTATTCTTGAACGAAAACATTCATATTAATTTTTAGTTATACTAAATTTAAATTAAAGTAGTGTTCGACAAATATTTAAATTTATGCTTTATTGAATACTTAATAACTAATAATATCTTTTTTAGGGTAAACAATTAAATTATTTATATAAAATTCTTCATCAATTTTATTTAAGTCATGTTTTGATAATTTTTAATGCTAAAAATATTTTATTTGAAATTGATAGTGATTGAAAATGTTAAAATAATATGAATAAATATATTAATTAAGTGATAGTTTTGTAAATTTTTTGTTACTCTTAATTGATTACTAACAAATTTATTTAAAGTAGTTAAATATATACTATTAGAGTAGCTAAACATAAGATTATACTAACTTGTTCCAAATATTTATATCGATTGGGGTAGCCAAAGCTACCCAATGCAATGAGAGACTTCATCTCTGTCAGGATTGAATTGTGGTTTGGTATATTATGGAAATCTAATTATCTCCGCTATACACGAAATATTATTTTAGTAATACATATATACAAAATAGACGCATTAAATTATTTAAGTTTAATTGCACTTTTGGTCATCTATTTTAAGTGAATCGAGAAAGTAGTCTTCTATTTTGTTTGTCTCCAGGTTTTGTCCCCCAAATAAAATTTGAGTTCAAATCATGATGAGTTGTCATTTTTTTAATAACGTGTCAAAAAAAAAGTAATGTGACAGACGTCTATTTGGATTAAAGTCATTATTATATTATTTCAAATTAAAAAATACAGTTTATATTTTTAAAAACTATTGTTATATTGTTCCAAATTTTAAAATAATTGTCAAAATTAAGTTAAAAAAGCAGCATCTAAAATCGTGAACCCTAAAGAGAAGCAAAATCAAAATGAAATGAAATCGTGAACCCTAAGTAGTGTGAACCCTAAAATGAAAATCAAAACAGCTCCAATCCAAAAATCAAAAATCAACCCCAATTCATCACAAGCAGTTCGTTAACCTTTTCATCAAAATCGACCACTTCCCTTTTCATCATCATCATCTGATTTCGTTTTCTTCTTCATTGTTGTTCATCTTCATATGGGTTATTCTTCTTCTTCATCCTTTTCATCTGTTTCATTAGTGTTCATCCTTTGTTCATGAAATCAGATGATGATGATGAAAAAGGAAGTGGTCGATTTTTATGAAAAGGGTTCACAAACTGCTTCTATTGAATTGAGGCTGATTTTTGATTTTTGGAATGGGGCTGATTTTCATTATCATTTTAGGGTTCATGATTTCATTTTGATTTTGCTTCATTTTAGGGTTCACGATTTTAGGTGCTGTTTTTTTAACTTAATTTTGGCAATTATTTTAAAATTCAGAATAATATAATAATAGTTTTTAAAAATATAAATTGTATTTTTTAATTTAAAATTATATAATAATGACTTTAATCCACATAGACCTCTGTCACGTCACCCTTTTTGACACGTCATTAAAAAAATAACAACTCATCATGATTTTGACTCAAATTCTGTTTGGGAGACTAAAATTGGAGACAAACAAAATGGGAGGACTACTTTCGCGATTCACCTAAAATAGGGGATCAAAAGTGCAATTAAACCAATTATTTATATATTTTTTCTTTTTTTGATCAAAAAAACTAATATCAAGACCAAGAATCTCACACCTTAATCGTAGGGAATCCTGAAATGAAATCAACACTTTTAAATATCAAATGAGCTGTATTTATCTGACATTTATTTATTTTCTATAATATACGGTAAATGTCAAAAAGAATTATAAAAAAGAGCATAGATAAAAATAATATTTTTTTAAAATTGTATAAATGTTGAAAAATGTCCTTGAATTATTTTGACTCCTATTACTCATTTAAATTTCGTTTTCATGATTTTTAACTTTCACATAAAAAAATAAATATACTAGTGTGTATTATTTTGTGAAAATTATTAATGTTTACATCACTATATTTATAATTTATACACGATTTTAGCACACTTCATTTATATATATA
>NC_021165.2:48878373-48887155 GCF_000331145.2 Cicer arietinum
ATATATATTGTAAACTTTGTACTATATACAATAAAGGTGACACAACTTGCCTTTTTGCGGTATAAATTGTAGTATATTATTCACGTTTTTATTCATTTTCTCTTCTATTTAAGTAAATTTTTTTCAATAAATAAAGTAAAAAAACAAATTCAATGGTGGTTGTTAGTAATAATCTTCTTATCTTTACTACAATGTAAAAGATGTTATTAAATTACAACCAAATAGTTGATATCATATTAGAAATTACGCGATTATATAAATAAACAAAAAATATGTTAGGCATTTATTAAAATTTATATTGATAAAATATAATAAAATTAATATAGTGAGTTCTATATACAAATACACGTTTTGATATCGAATGATAAAGTAATTAATATCGAACATACAAATTCTAACACCCTAATTAGCAACCGAACTACTAATGTAAATGTCTCTTTTCACATATTATATTTTTATTTTGTATTGATGTTATATAGAATCTTTAATAAAGCTATATAACTTTTATGAGTTTAAATTATAATAATTTAGTTAATATTTATTATTCTCCTAATATTTTGTGTAAAATATGCTACTGAATACGATCTAAACATTTTACTAATACCTCGACTGCTACAATTAATATAAACTTTCAAATTTGACCTTCTTTATATACAACAAAAGATTTTCACTCATCTCACCACTAACATTTTTCTTCTAAATATTTGGTGATTCGAGTTTTTTGGAACAACCGACATTTATTTTGAAAAATTTGCTTTCCTATTTTGAAAAACTTTCTTATGAAAAACTCTATGGAGGTATGAGTATGATTGGTTTGGAAAATAAGAGATCACAGTAAAATAGTGAAAAATAAAAATAGGCATAATTGAAATATTTGAGGGATTGTTGGGTAGGGATATAGTTGTGAGGACTTGAGGTAAAATTGTATTATGGAAATGGTGATTAGAGGAATAGAGATTTATTTATAGTTTACTTATATTAGGTAGTTCTTCATTAACCTCCAATATTTACATAAAAGAAAATACTACGGAAATAAAGATTCAAGTAAACTCATTGGTTTCACTTTTCACCATTAGATGGCGTTTATTATTACCGTATCTTAGGCTTAGGTAAAACAGCGAGAACATGTGGAGTGGGATAGGGATGGAAATAGGCTAGGCCGTCCGTTAGGGACCTATGGTCTGACCTATTTATGGTCTGGCCTATTAAATAAAAAGGCTAGGCTCAGACTATTTTTAAAGCCTATTTATTTAAATAGGTCAGTCTTAGACTTATAAAAAAGTCTATTAGGCCTGACAGGTTGTAGTACCCTAATTTTGTCGAACTTATTTAAAAATAAACTAAAAAAGAAAATATATATTAAAAAAGGAAGTAATTATATTTACAATAAGTAGGTTCATCAATTTACAATGCTAAATCAAGTTATAATTTTTAAATTACAATTACAATCAATTTACAACCAAAATTAAAGCCAAAAATAAATTACAATAAAAATCAAATCAGGTCAAGGCAGACCAGAAAGCAACTAATCAGATAAAAGGAAGTAATTATATATTAAAAAAGGAAGTAATTATATTTACAATAAGTAGGTTCATCAATTTACAATGCTAAATCAAGTTGTAATTTTTAAATTACAATTACAATCAATTTACAACCAAAATTAAAGCCAAAAATAAATTACAATAAAAATCAAATCAGGTCAAGGCAAACCAGAAAGCAACGAATCAGATAAAAAAAAAAACTCTATAAATACATCTTTTTTTTTACAAAGAGAGGAGACATTTTTTTTGGAGGAGGAAAAATCTGAGATTAATACTGATAAAAAACACATAAAAAGGAAGAGAAGAAGAAACAGTTTATTTGTTAAGTACATATTTATTTCAAAAATCATATTTTAAATATAGTAATAATTGTTATTCATATTTAATAGTAAAGAAAAATAAATATACTTAAGTTAAAATTAATCTTGCACAATTAATTATAGGTAACCGTTTTTTAACGGATGTCGTAGGGTGCTAATACCTTCCCTACGCATAATCGACTCCCGAACTCAAAATTTGGTTTCAAAGACCACATTTTTTTTATTTTTACTATTTTAAGGGTTTTCCAATATTTTCCCTATTTTAAAATAAATTTTGGTGGCGACTCCATTGGATTCGAGAAATACTCGAAATTTTAGGCCGCGACAAAGAGCAACATATTACTTCATTTTTGGAGTTGCTTATTTGTTTTCAAAAATCAAATATAACGAAATAATTACATATTATCTGACAAAATTTCCAAGGACACCATTTTCTTTAAGTGATTTTATTTTATTTTTCGTTTTTGCTTTCTCATTTTTAAGTTCAAGTTATTTTACTTTACCTTTTTTTTAATTTTATGCACTTCAACTCCTTCATTTATACAATTTCTTCTTGCAATTATGTAGTTGTTTCATACTTGTCCAGCAGTCTCTTGCATTCGCACTTGAGTTTGTTTGAGAACATTCAAATAATAACATTAATTTTTGCATTAAATTGTTGTTTTTACTTAGAAAATTATGCATTGTACTACCAAAGTTCTTGAATGTCTACAAAATTTACACTATTTTGCATTCATAATCTACTCCATCACTACAAATTCCTTGAGTTTTGGGACACAAGTTGTACAACCTGATTCGTCTTAAAACTCGTATTTTAAAGTATTTATTCAAATTAAACTATTTTATTTTTTCTATTTTGTCAAAACATTTTTTTATCACAAAACAAATTTTCTTTAAAACACACTCAACACATAAACATTTTTTTAATCAAGAACTACGTAGCTTTGATTTCTCCATCGCACCGGGAGATACGTAGGAGCAAGATCATATTCTTGTCAAGCACATAAATAAAAATTTCTTTTTTTGTCCTTTATTTGTTAAGTACATATTTATTTCAAAATTATATTTTAAAGTATAGTAATAATTGTTATTCATATTTAATAATAAAGGAGAATAAATATACTTAAGTTAATATTAATTTTGCACAATTATAGGTAACCGTGTTTTAACGGATGTCGTAGGGTGCTAATACCTTCCCTACGCATAATCGACTCCCTAACTCAAAATTTGGTTTCAAAGACCATATTTTTTATTTTTACTATTTTAAGGGTTTCCCAATATTTATTTATTATATGTTTATTATTGTTATAGAGTTATTGAATCATTTATTCTACACCCTACACTTTTATTAAGACACACACTTATGAGTGGAACCTTACACCAGGGTTTGAACAAAACTTAAGATTAGTTTTGAGGTTGTGTAGTGGTAGCCTTCTGGATGTACATCCTGTTTGGTTAGCATGAAAATCTCACCTAGAGTTTGATCTTATTGAGGGTATTGTCACTCCAAATAGTTTACCTATTGTTGTTGACAATATTCCAAAATGAGATTATTGGCTCTAGGGACCGTGTTTAGAACTATAGAGCCACCTTTGTGAGAGTTTCACTACATAAGCTAATAGACCCTTTCATTATAAGAATATCCATATTAGCAAAAAACACCTCATACATTCATTCAAAATGTTATATATTCACAACATACATTCTACATAATTGCATTCATATTTCATGACATTGTTTCTTTTGAAAATAAATTGGCATTTTGCATCAATTTTCAGGATTGTTGGGGAATCATAAGAATCTTAGTCACGTGTTAAATTAAAGCAGACAATGGGATCAGAAAAAAGAAAAAGTTTACTTTTAAAATTCAAACAACTTGATTTGAAAAGTTTAAGAGATATCATCAATCAAATGAAAATTGTACCACAAAAGAGTTTCTTTCACAAATATGGCAAAATCCTAAGTCTCTTGGCAATGAATGTGCAAACGGGGGCCGCTAAATACTCCAGTCAAAGTTTACAAGTTTATTGAAAATTAAAAAAAAATTTTGGAAGAAGAATTGGAGAAGATTTGGTTGTCCTATTTAAAGAGAAGATTGAAGTAACATATTCAATGTAGTTTTCAATTTAAATGTAATGTTTTTTTTTTTCGTCAATGAAGGATTTGCTATTTCGATTTCCGATCCCCATATTTTCTTCACTAATAATTCATTCTTGTTAAAAAATTACATAAAGCTTATAATTCCCCAACATCCAACTATCATAATAACTAATTGATTTCATCTTCATCACACTCATATTTTAATGCATACTCATAGAAATTTTATTAAAACAAAAAAAATCTATGAAGTTGTTTCCCCGACACCCTTATCGGACTCGCGCAAACTCCAAGATCATGGATGAACTCGAGCAAAACCAAGAAGTGATAAGAGCGGATGTAAACCAATTGAAGGACAAGGTTAATCAAATCCTAAAAGCTATACAGGTTTTGTCAAGGAAGGAGAATCCATATGTGAATCCTACAACTGCAAATGAAGAACAACAAACCACTCATTCTCACCCACCAGGCTTTACCCCTACTAACCAACAATTTCGTACAACAGTTATGCAATTTCCTATGAATGGTCTCCCACCTGGCTTTACTCCGTCTATAGTCATCAACCCCATGGACAATAACCAAAACCACTCAGTTATCAACCCCTAAAACCTAAACCAATCACAAATTCCATCTCATTTGGGTTACGTGTCACCCCAAAATACTATATCCTCATAAAATATTCCATATATTGCACCCCAAGTAGTATATTTGCCAAATATTCCATATTAGACACTGAATACACATAAGATTTCTATTTATGACATTCGCCAAACCTTTAAGAGCGTTGGAATAATATATGCTGCTCAGGTGGCTGTTGCGAAAGAGGATCATGGTGATGATGATACCCTCAAAATAGTGTACCATTGTCCTCCAAACACCAATCTCAACAATTGGAAGATCATCGAGTTTCCCGTGTTTGTTAATTCGTGTTCAAAGTAATTATGTATTTTTAACTCCTTTTGCTCTGCCCAAGGCTATAAGGATAACTAGTTAGGGCATATGTATTTCAATTCCATACTTATTATCAATAAATGCATTTTTGAATTCTCCAACTAGTTTTTTTTTTTTTTTTTCTCTTCTTTCTTTTCTTTTTTCCCTTTTCTCTTTTCTCTTTCTTTTGGAAATCCTTATTCATATTTTCTTCTTTTTTTTTTCCTTTTTCTTCTTAATTTAAACAATGCAAAGTCAAAAATGAATATGTTGAAAATAGCAGCGCTAGAACCATTTCTTGTAATTTTGAACGTCTGATTAATCATGCTGATGAGGATTGTGAAGCAATTGTGAGTTTCCCCCAAAACTAGAAAGCTTAATTGAACAAGAAGTTAAGATAATCCAACCCTATCAAGAACCTGTTGAGGTGATCAATTTAGAGACTGAGCGTGATAAAAAAGAAGTTAAAATTGGTATGTCTATGAAAGAAAGTGAGCGAGAAAAGTTGGTTAGACTTTTAATTGATTATGTGGATGTCTTTGCATGGTCATATCAGGATATGCCTGGGCTAGATACTAACATAGTTGAACACAAGCTACCACTCGAGCCTGAATGTGCTCCAATTAAACAAAAATTGAGGAGGATGATGCCTGATATGTCACTTAAAATTAGAGAAGAAGTCAAGAAACAATTTGATGCTGGTTTCTTAGCTGTGGCAAAATATCCTCAATGGGTTGCTAACATTGTTCCGGTTCCAAAGAAAGATGGAAAAGTTCGAATGTGTGTTGATTATCGGGATTTAAATAAAGCTAGTCCAAAGGATGATTTTCCTTTGCCTCACATTGATGTCCTAGTAGATAGCACTGCTCAATATTCTCTTTTCTCCTTCATGGATGGTTTCTCATGGTATAATCAAATGAAGATGGCTCCCGAAGATATGGAGAAAACTACATTCATTACACAACGGGGGACTTTCTGTTACAAAGTGATGCCATTCGGATTGAAGAATGCTGGCGCAACTTAACAAAGGGCAATGGTAACTTTGTTTCATGACATGATGCATAAAGAAATAGAGGTTTATGTGGATGATATGATTGCAAAATCTCGGACCGAAGAAGAACATGTTATTAACCTTCAAAAGTTGTTTGTGCGACAAGGAAGTTCAAACTTCGTTTAAACCCTGCTAAATGCACATTTGGTGTAAGATCAGGCAAATTACTTGGGTTTATCGTTAGTCAAAAAGGGATAGAAGTGGATCCAGATAAAGTAAGAGCAATACAAGAAATGCCGGCTCCACGCACAGAAAAAGAAGCTCGTGGCTTTTTGGGTAGATTGAATTACATTGCGAGGTTTATATCGCATCTCACCGCTACATGCGAACCGATTTTCAAATTGTTGCGCAAAGACCAAAAGGTTGAATGGAATGAGAATTGTCAAAAAGCTTTCGAAAAGATTAAGCAGTACTTATCAAAACCTCCCATCCTAGTGCCTCCTGTTCATGGGAAACCACTTATTATGTACTTAACAGTACTTGACGAGTCAATGGGCTGCGTACTGGGGCAGCATGATGAATCTGGTAGGAAAGAACATGCTATTTATTATTTGAGCAAAAAGTTCACCAGTTGTGAAACAAGATATTCACTACTTGAACGAACATGTTGCGCATTGGCATGGGCTGCTCGTCGGTTGAGACAATACATGTTATGTCATACAACTTGGTTGGTGTCTAAAATGGACCCAATTAAGTACATCTTTGAGAAACCTGCTCTTACTGGAAGGATCGCCCGTTGGCAGATGTTGTTATCAGAATACGATTTGGTATATGTTACACAAAAATCCATCAAAGGAAGCGCACTAGCAGAGTACTTAGCCCATCAACCGGTAGAAGATTATCAATCAATGCAGTGTGAATTCCCCGATGAAGACATAATGAATTTAGTTGAAGAGATTGAATCATCTGATAAAGAAAAGTGGAGGTTGGTGTTTGATGGTGCTTCTAATGCGTTAGGGCATGGAATTGGAGCCATTTTGATTTCTCCAGAAAACCAGTTCACTCCATTTACGGCTAAGGTGTGTTTTTATTGTACAAACAATATTGCTGAATATGAAGCATGTGTTATGGGCATTAAAGCGGCTATTGAATCAAATGTAAAATTTCTTGAGGTATATGGAGACTCATTGTTGGTCATCCATCAGACGAAAGGAGATTGGGAAACGCGAGATTCTAAATTGATTCCGTATCACACCCATATCAAAGAATTGACAGAACAATTTGAGAAGATTACTTTTCACCATATCCCTCGAGAAGAAAACCAGTTAGCTGACGCCTTGGCCACTTTGTCGTCAATGTTCAAAATAACCACTAATCAAGACGTGCCGGTCATAAAGATTCAACAAAGAGATAAACCTGCATATTGCTTATCAATAGAAGAAGAGTTGGATGGCAAGCCGTGGTTTTATGACATCAAATCATATGTTAAGAATAAGGAATATCCATTGGGTATTTCAGAGAACGACAAAAGGGTTTTAAGGAGATTGTCAATGAATTTCTTCTTGAATGGTGATGTGCTTTATAAGAGAAATCATGATATGGTTCTCCTCAGATGTGTGGATAAAGCAGAAGCGGGGAAAATTATCCAAGAGGTTCACGAAGGTTCTTTCGGAACTCATGCAAATGGGCACACAATGGCTAGAAAAATCTTAAGGGCTGGCTACTACTGGTTGACCATGGAATCCGACTGCTTTAGTCACGTAAAGAAATGTCACAAATGTCAAATCTATGCTGATAAAATACATGTACCACCCACTTCTTTGAATGTTTTAACATCACCATGGCCATTTTCAATGTGGGGAATGGATGTTATTGGACTCATCGAGCCTAAGGCTTCAAATGGACACCGGTTTATCCTAGTAGCTATTGATTATTTCACAAAATGGGTTGAAGCCGCTTCTTATGCCAATGTGACGAGAAGTGTGGTTGTCAGATTCATCAAAAGAGAATTGATTTGTCGATATGGATTGCCAAATAAGATAATCACTGATAACGCGACTAATTTGAATAACAAAATGATGAAAGAGTTGTGTGATAATTTCAAAATTCAACACCATAATTCTTCTCCATATCGTCCGAAAATGAATGGGGCTGTAGAAGCAGCAAATAAGAATATCAAGAAGATCATACAAAAGATGGTGGAGACGTATAAGGATTGGCATGAAATGCTTCCCTTTGCATTACATGGCTATAGAACCTCTGTTCGTACCTCAACAGGGGCAACTCCTTTCTCATTGGTGTATGGAATGGAAGCGGTACTTCCCATTGAAGTTGAAATTCCCTCGATCAGAGTCTTGATGGAAACAAAACTGGAAGAGGCTGAGTGGGTTCAATCACGATTTGACCAGTTAAATCTCATAGAAGAAAAAAGGATGATAGCTCTATGTCACGACCAGCTATATCAAAAAAGACTTAAAAAGGCATACGAGAAAAAAGTCCGTCCTCGAGAGTTTCAAGAAGGGGACTTGGTGTTAAAGAAAATATTGCCCATAAAAAAGGATTTTCGTGGAAAGTGGACCCCGAATTACGAAGGACCATATGTTGTGAACAAAGCTTTTTCTGGATGAGCTCTAATACTCGCAGAAATGGATGGAGATGACCTTCCACTTCCAGTAAGTTCAGATGCAGTCAAAAAATATTATGCTTAAAAAACGGTGATGAGCTCGCTAGGTTGAAAACCTGAAAAGGCGACCTAGGCAAAAATTAGAGCATCCCGATGGATTGAAAACTTAGAAGAGTAGTCCATGCAAAAGATAGGGATAAAAAAAAAATCAAGCACTTCAAACTGGGGCAATTATTATTTTTGGAAGCTGATTATGAGGATTCTTAAATTACAAGAATGA
>NC_021165.2:48887515-48888158 GCF_000331145.2 Cicer arietinum
ATGTACATTTTCCAATATTGTCATTCGATGTTGTACGTTACACTCTTTATATGCCAATCCAGTTTCATTATTGAGTGTTCTACTGTTTCAAATTTTGTTGGAATTTGAAATATGTGAAAATATAAAAATATTTTAAACATTTTGACACTTGAAAATATACACGGGAACTCGTTTGATTCTCAAGATATATGAGTGTGTGAAGAATAATAAGGAGGGTAGTCATTTTAAACAATGGATTTTTGCTTCACGTCGAAAAAGCGGCCATTCGATAGATACGAAGAGTCATCATGTGGAAACAATATTTGTCTTTATTCATCCATTGAGTCTTGGGACAGAGAAAAGCATAAGGATCGGGGAATCAAAGAAAAGAACAAAAATTTATCTATAATGCATGACACATAATTTACTCATACTCACATGATCCATGCATCTTCATTGGCACTTTACTTATACTCAATGCATTACACACGCATGAATCGTCCATACCTTATCATGAATTGCAAATATCATATTCCCCCTCTTTATCTACCTTCAAGATTGGACCAATTACGATCTACGCATCGGTAAACAATCCAAAGACGATCATTTTTTCTATAGATCTACGCATCGGTAACCAATCCGAAGACGATAATTTTTTAATTTT
>NC_021165.2:48888311-48889873 GCF_000331145.2 Cicer arietinum
TTTCTATAGATCTACGCATCGGTAACCAATCCGAAGACGATCATTTTTTCTATAGATCTACGCATCGGTAACCAATCCGAAGACGATCATTTTTTCTATAGATCTACGCATCGGTAACCAATCCGAAGACGACATTTTTAATTTCTATAGATCCACGCATCGGTAACCAATCCGAAGACGATCACCTTCATTTCTGTCGATCAACGCATCGGTAACCAATCCGAAGACGATCACCTTCATTTCTACGATCTACGCATCGGTAACCAATCCGAAGACGATCATTTTTAATTTCTATAGATCCACGCATCGGTAACCAATCCGAAGATGACCACTATTTATTCCTGTCGATCTACGCATCGGTAACCAATCCGAAGATGACCACTATTTATTCCTGTCGATCTACGCATCGGTAACCAATCCGAAGATGACCACTATTTATTCCTGTCGATCTACGCATCGGTAACCAATCCGAAGATGACCACTATTTATTCCTGTCGATCTACGCATCGGTAACCAATCCGAAGATGACCACTATTTATTCCTGTCGATCTACGCATCGGTAACCAATCCGAAGATGACCACTATTTATTCCTGTCGATCTACGCATCGGTAACCAATCCGAAGATGACCACTATTTATTCCTGTCGATCTACGCATCGGTAACCAATCCGAAGATGACCACTATTTATTCCTGTCGATCTACGCATCGGTAACCAATCCGAAGATGACCACTATTTATTCCTGTCGATCTACGCATCGGTAACCAATCCGAAGATGACCACTATTTATTCCTGTCGATCTACGCATCGGTAACCAATCCGAAGATGACCACTATTTATTCCTGTCGATCTACGCATCGGTAACCAATCCGAAGATGACCACTATTTATTCCTGTCGATCTACGCATCGGTAACCAATCCGAAGATGACCACTATTTATTCCTGTCGATCTACGCATCGGTAACCAATCCGAAGATGACCACTATTTATTCCTGTCGATCTACGCATCGGTAACCAATCCGAAGACGATCACCTTCATTTTTGTCGATCTACGCATCGGTAACCAATCCGAAGATGACCATTATTTATTTCTGTCGATCTACGCATCGGTAATTAATCCGAAGACGATTATTTTGCATATTTCAACAAAAGTTTGCATCATTCCCACTTTAATATTTCAAATGCACTTTAATACATGTGTTTGTTGTTGGACAAAATTTAGGTCCTTATATTTACTTATCTTTTACCTAATAACATGAAAACGAATACCATTGTTATTCATATTTTCATATTTTTCAAGTAAAATATAATTAAATAGGGGCAGCTGTAGTACCCTAATTTTGTCCAACTTATTTAAAAATAAACTAAAAAAGGAAATATATATTAAAAAAGGAAGTAATTATATTTACAATAAGTAGGTTCATCAATTTACAATGCTAAATCAAGTTATAATTTTTAAATTACAATTACAATCAATTTACAACCAAAAATAAAGCCAAAAATAAATTACAAAAAAAATCAAATCAGGTCAAGGCAGACCAGAAAGCAACTAATCAGATAAAA
>NC_021165.2:48890961-48902299 GCF_000331145.2 Cicer arietinum
TTTTTTTATCACAAAACAAATTTTCTTTAAAACACACTCAACACATAAACATTTTCTACACCAAGAACTACGTAGCTTTGATTTCTCCATCGCACCGGGAGATACGTAGGAGCAAGATCATATTCTTGTCAAGCACATAAATAAAAATTTCTTTTTTTGTCCTTTATTTGTTAAGTACATATTTATTTCAAAATCATATTTTAAAGTATAGTAATAATTGTTATTCATATTTAATAATAAAGGAGAATAAATATACTTAAGTTAATATTAATTTTGCACAATTAATTATAGGTAACCGTATTTTAACGGATGTCTACCTTCCCTACGCATAATCGACTCCCGAACTCAAAATTTGGTTTCAAAGACCATATTTTTTATTTTTACTATTTTAAGGGTTTCCCAATATTTTCCCTATTTTAAAATAAATTTTGGTGGCGACTCCATTGAATTCGAGGAAAACTCGAAATTTTAGGCCGCGACACAGGTCGACCTAGATATATTTTATTATTTATTAATGTTGGTTTTTATTATTTAATTAATACTAATACTATTTGTTAATTTAAATTATATCAATTAGGCAATGACTCAGTAGTCATTCCATATTCGGTAGTCGTTCCATATTTGGTAGTTGTTCCATATTCAGTAGTCATTCAATTAGTCAATCACTCAATAGTCGTTCTATATTTGTTTGAGAGGTAATAATAGGTGCATTTGTTTCAGGAAAAAAATCTATTCTTTGAAATCAAAAATTATTTTTTAGGGTTTAAAGGATGTTTGTTTCAGATTTTTAAAAAAATTATAGTTAGAATTTTTTTTTTTTTTTAATATATATAGATATGTACATTGATATTGGTATGTGGAGAGCATCATATAGTATGAGTAGAATATTTAAATGTTTGAATGCGAATAAGACTTTTAAATAGGCTTCCAGGCCAGACCAGACTTTTAAAAAGGTCAGGTCAGTCTGGAAAAAAAGCATGTGATAGGCCGTAGGCCAGACTTAAGCCTAAAAAATTAATCGTATGTCAGACTCAGACATTTCAAAATCTGACCTGATCTTTCAAAGTCTCGCGTAGCCTGGCCTATTCCCACCCCTAGGTGGGATGAACCATCATCCTAAAATTAACTTACGTATTGATATTGATATTGCCACTTCTAATCCAATACGTTATCAAACGTTAATTATTTAAAAACTTATAAGTGGACCAATGACATCTACTACTAGAATAACACTATTCTCGAATTTATCTCATTTTAACATGGTCCAACCTCGAATCCCCAATTTTCTATTATATTTCTTTTCAACATGAACTATGCCGATTGCCAATGTTTCTTTATTCATTTTTTAACTTTTTTTTCTTGAAGAAATTATACGAAATCCTAAATTTTAAAATAATATATATAATTTATATTCTTTTTTATAAAATTTACAGTACATAAATAAAAATTATTTAAAAAAAAATTTATGTGTTATTATATCAGATTTCTCAAAATACAAACAGAACACTTTAAACTTTTTTCCTCCTATAAAGAGCAATCTTAATAAACTTTATTTTATAACACTCCAAATTTTATAATAAATTATTTTATAAATGAAATAGGATTTTAAATAATTAATTTGATGTTAAAATTATTTTAGAATATATGTTGATTAATTTTCTTTATATGTATGTTTTCTATAATGTGATAATCTTGTACATATTTGACTAAATAAGTGATATAAATAACAAATATTTTATTTTAGTATTTTGTATATCTTTTTTTAAAATAATAGTATTTTAGTGAACATATTTTAAACAATAAGATTTTAGGCGATTTTACATGTATATGTGCGTTCATAATTAATGTAATATTTTTTGTATGTTTGACTAATATTATGTTTGCACATATTTATATTTTAATTATTTTTAAGTATCTCCTATTTTAGTTATTTATTTTATAAATAATTATCTTGGAATAGTAGTAATATTGTGTTTAATTTCTTTTAATTTTATATACTTGTTATGACATTGTGATTTTTTATATATTTATTATGATTTAGTAATTAATATAAAGTGTGGATGTTAAATTTATTTATTTTATAATTTTAACTATTCTCTAATGGTAGTAGTATTTTAATGTGAGTATTTTGAAAAATAAATATAATTATAGAGATTATTTTGAATATGGGAGTTTCAGTTATTAGTAATATGTATTTTTTTAAAGGTTGATTATTTTAATTACTCTAATTTATTATATACTAGTTCTGAAATCTTAGTAATATTTTGAAAATTAAATGATGTTTGGAGGAGAATTAAAAATGAGATTCAATAATTATTAATTTTATTTTAGAAAAATAAAAATAATAATAGTATAACAAAAAAATAAATAAGAGGATCAATGAGTTTAACCCGTGTGTGAAGGGATTTAAATCCCTAATTGTGTTAGTAAAATAAAATAACATAAAGAAAAGAGCTCGATTCAGTGGCCGCCGTGGAAGGAAGAGGGCACAAAACAACTAGTTTATCATTTGACATGGGTGATCGATAATCGATAATTGTTTCAATTTTATTGTATTTTTTGTCCAATTTCAACATGTTGTTTCACTCATTTAGTTAGTCAATTAAAGACACTTTCTCATATTTTTAACCACCTTAATTTCTCTATAAAATACTCAACTTCTCTGTTTATGGAATTCGTTATTTTGCATTGTTCTTCTTCACCGTAAGTCCGATTTGAGTAAAACAAACGCCAAAATGACCGTGTGAACAGTGGTTATACTATCCACTGATTATTTTTCGATTTAGGATAAGTTTACTTGATCCAATTTCTAAATTGACCATTTAAGAGTGTATTCTCATAATTTATTTTTGACGTCTTTTCATAAATTGTTGAATTAGATCGGTTGAAGGAAAAAGAGTCAAAGAACAAAGGTTTTTTTTCTTGCAGACTTGTATTCGCGTGTGAAAGCGTCATAATAAGGTAAGGAGGTGATAGATCTTTTGGATTCATGAGTATAATATTGTGAGATGAATGGGTAAGCCGTATTTCCCAATGATTCGTCCGAGACTCACTACGTACGACAATAATCCTTTAAGGGATAAATTAATTAATGTGCAAATATGGAAATTGTGAGATTAAAATGTGGAACAAAAATATATATAAGGTGTTTATTGATGTAATTTTGTTGAGTGTGTGGTATTTGATATTATTGTTATAATGGATGTCGAATGAATTGTGCGCATATGTTTTAATTAGACGATTTTATGTGATGATAAAAAATTTGATGCATTGTATGATATAAGTTTATGTGACGTGATGATAAAAGATGGATACATTATACCGTATAAGTTTATGTAATAATGATGATGTATGATTGATGATAGTGATGTTATAAATTTGTGAGGTAATGATAAACCTTGAAAAATGTATTGTGTGACATAATAATATATGATGATGGTGGTGACTGACGATTGAGATGTTATCAAATTGTGATGAGTATGTTGATGTCACCCCATAGTTGATGAAATAATGGTGATTCCAACTTGTGCTAAAGATAATGCTCTTAATGGAGTAGTCTTGACTAACAAAAGGAGAAAATAGATGTTGAGAATTTTTGAAGTTATTACAAGTTAATGAGTCTTGAAGTTCAAGTTTGGGAGAAGCTCTGCTCTGATTGGTGAAACCGGGAATGAGAGTCATAAGTTGTACTTTACTTATTTAATTAGAAACGACTTTTTGTATGAAAATCTTATAAGTGCTAGTAAGTTTTTGGAATTAAATTGAGAAATTATAGTTAAATCAATTTTACGGAGATTGCACTATTTTATAGGAGGAAAAAAGTTTAAAGTGTTCCATTTGTATTTTGAGAAATGTGATATCCTAAATAATTCGTAAAAGTTTATTTTCCTCTAAAAGAGTTTTGATTTATTCGCTGTAAATATTTATAAAAATATGGTAAACTTAAGCTAATTGTGTTTACACGTGTTCTCTGTTAACTACCTAAATGCTTACCTATTATTATGTTAGTGTTATGTATTTTTATATTGCAATACATGATTTTTGAAGATACATGTTGATTGTTAGCTAGTTACTTTATATTTGCTTATTCTTGTTGTATTGTGTATTTGTTAAGATTTGATTAATTTGAATTGTTGTTTAGTTAATTACTTAGTTAGTGGACTTGTGGCTTTTATGCCTAACTATGATTTTTTGTTATCTTATTTCATGTGAATAGTTGAAAATAATGTTTCTTTATTAGATAGCTATATATGTTTTAATTTATTAATTTCATCGAGGTATTTATAATTATTGAAATGATAGACTTTACCTATTTGTGGTTGTGTAGAAAACTTACTCTGATTTTCCTCAAATTTTAGTAAGTTGTTTTCACCATTAAACTTGACTAATTAATATATATTATTAGTGATTTTAATTTCCCTTTGAATCCATTTAGTATATCCAAAGTTTCAGACAAAATACAATTACAATGTCAACAACATACACAAAGCACATTTGCAATCTCAACAACAGAAGTTGAGTACATATTAGCAGTTGGTTGTCGTTCTCAATTGCTATGGATGAAACATCAACTGGAAGATTACAAGATTCTTGAGAGTAACATTCCTATATTTTGTGACAACACTTATGTCATTTGTCTAACCAAGAACTCAATCCTACATTTTAGAGTCAAACACATAGAAATCAAACATTACTTCAATAGGGACTTTGTTCAAAATAAAGTACTAAATATTCAATTTGTATACATTGAACACCAACGGACTAACATATTCATCAAACCATTAGCTGAAGATAGAGTTGACTTCATTAGGAAAAATTTAAACCTTACATTTATAACTGAATGATTTTGTGCCAAGTTTAGATGCATATTAAGATTAATTTTATGTTCTATTCATATTAGGCTATGTTTTAAGTTTTGATCATTCTATTAAAAAAAATGAGCAAATACATAAAGATAAAAATAAAAATTCACTTTCAAGTTTTATTGTCTAATGACAAACGGCGAAGAAATATATTTGACAACAATAATATGGGGAGATAATGAAAAAATTACTTTGACTTAGGGGGAGCCTTAAGTCAAGGGAGTCAAGTAATAAAAGAAAAATTGTTATAAAAAATACAATTTTGTCATCATAAAAAAGGGGGAGATTGTTGGAACCAAGTTGGGTTTTCACTGATAGCTTTGATGTTAAAAAAAGAATTTTATGAGAATAATAAATTTTACGTGTCTGCCTTTGAGCACATGCCTCTTAAAGTAACGTGTCTCTGAAGATTACAAAGATTTCCTTTGAAGTCAGGGTCTAAAATCTAGGTATGAAGACTAAGTCTGATATATGAGTCTGAAGATTGCCTCTGAAGAATGGCTTTTAAAACTGAGTCTGAATATTGTCTTTGAAGATTGTCTGAAGACTGAATTTGAAGCATGCCTCTTAAGCTCTTGCATGTCTCTGATGTGCACAAACTCAGCATGCCTATGAAGAGTTCATATCAAGGTATAATTAACTCTTAAGAGATAGTTCAAACCAAAAGTTCAAATAAAAAATTCAAATCTCATATTCAGCTAATCAAAATAGTGCAATACACTTCAAATGTTGCCTCTGTATGCAGCCTCTAATGTTGCACTAAATATGAATTTTCAACAAGGTGATTTGCTCAATGCCACTAATTCTAAGTCATGGAATTGTGTATCTGACTACCATTATTCAAGAAACACAATATCTCAGTCAAACAAGAAAGTCGATTTGCCTCTAATTGAAAGTTATCAGCTGAAATTGAAATAATTAAGTATGAAAAGAAGACTTAGCGGAATCAAAAACTTGTGATGATCTAAGAACAACCCAAATCCATTCCTACTCAAATCAAGCAAGAGTATGAAAGAAGATTTATGTTTTTGCATAAAACCTAAAATAAGATTTGATTCAAATTTATAATTGAAGAAAATCTTTAACCAAGTTAAAAGGAAGATATGGTCAAGATTTGAAAAAGATATGATCAAGATCTTATCAACAAAAAGATATGAATTATTTATAATAAATTTTTTTCAAGATTTATCACAAGAACATATGAATTATTTACAAGAAGATATGCTCAAGATCTTATCAACAAGAATATATGAATTATTTACAAGAAGATTTGATCAAGATTTATAACAAGAAGATATGAATTATTTACAAGTTGATTTGATCAAGATTTATCTACAAGAAGATATGAATTATTTACAAGAATATTTGATCAAGATTTATCTACAAGAAGATTTGATCAAAATTTATTACAAATTTACCACAAGAAGATATGAATTATTTACAAGAAGATTTGATCAAGATTTATCTACAAGAAGATTTGATCAAGATTTATCTACAAGAAGATATGAATTATTTACAACAAGAGTTGATCACAATCTAAAACAAGATAAGAATTATTTACAAGAAGATATGATCAAGAAGAAATCAAGGGAAGTCACAAGCACAAAATTTTCTAAGTCATTAGAGTTCATAAGGATAAGATCTAGAGAAACACTTGCTCAATAGAGATATATTCTAAGTGTTTTCTAGTGTGAGAGTCATTGTTACAATCAGCTTGTTAGAAGCAAACCAATTTATTCCAACCTCTTGTAACCCAATTCGACAGTGGCTTTCATGTTTTATTTTTAACTCTAATCACATAACTCAATTGCTACTAGTTTTATTCTAAAAGAGTCACCAAACCCGAACCATTTTTAAATAAAATAGCAAAAGAATCCAACTTAGTCAAAGAAAATTCAATCCCTCTTCTCGTGTTTGCATCTTCAATTAGTAATAAGAGCCCGATGTCAAAATTTTGAATTTTACAATGTTTGAACAAAGATCCATGGATTCAACAATTTTCTGGATTTGGTGAAGAATCTATTAGAGGAAACATTAACAGACCACCTTTGTTTGATGGTAAATGATTTGAGTATTGGAAGGACATGTTAAGGAGTTTCTTTATATCACAAGATCTTGAACTTTAGGACTTAGTGGAAGATGGCTACACTGCACCAACAAATTATGATGGTACTAAATTTCAAGAAAAAAGATGGATATTGAACAGAAGAAGATGTACAAGATGCATCACAATTCCAAAACCATCACGATCAATGTAATCACCTTCAAGGAATTTGATAAGTGCACTAACAAAGAAACAACAAAAAACATCAATGACAACTTTTTTCTGAGTTATGAAGGAAGCAAGCAAATTCAAGAAGCAAATGCCAACCTCCAAGTTAGAATGTGTAAGTTGTTCAAGATGGACGAAGATGAAGACATTCAAATAATGTTTTCCAGATTCCAGGCTCTGGTTTAAGGATTAAATGTACTTGAGAAGAGTTATACTACTGCTCATCATGTGAACGAAATTCTTAGGAGTCTGTCAAGCAATGGAGATCTAAGATTACAACTATTCAAGAAACATCGTATCTTAATACTCTTAAATTGGAAAAATTGGATAGCTTCTTGAGATCACATGAAATTGAGATTGTAGAGGATTAACCTGAGAAGAAGTAGCCAACTTTGGCCTTGAAATCCAAGTAGAAAAAGGTTATAAAGATAACACCAAAATCAGAGGATAATGATTCAAATTATCATAATCTAGCCTCAGAGGATGTGGAGCTAGCTTTCATATCTAGAAAAATTCAGAAGATGTGGCACACAAAAAAAGAAGCAAATTTCTCAATGATATTCCAGGTAGTCTAGTAGAGGAAGGGACATAAATTTGACAAGAAAAACACTAAATGCTATGGATTTAATGAACTTGGACATGTCAAGTCTGAATGTCCACATCTAGAAAAGGGAAACATTAAAGGAAATATATCAAACCCAAGAAGAAGGTTTTGATGGCTACATGGGATGATTCTGAAGAATCATCTTATGATAAAGTGCAAGCAGATTTGGCTTTGATAACTCATACCAACTCTGCCTCTAGATCCAACACAAACATTGTTTCTAACTTTAGAAGTGAATCACTTGATGAAAAATTAAGGTATTTTCTGACTTAATCCGATCGGATTTAATTTACGTCATAAATAATTTCTTAAATAAAAACCATAAGTTGTCTATAAAATTGAAAAAACACTTAGGAAAGTAAATGCAAACTTGACTAAAAAAATCAATGCCTTAAAAGCTGAATTTAAGAAAGATACTCTTATTTCAAAACCTTTAAAATTGTCACATGTAATTCTAATAAATATGAGGAAGCATTCTAAGATTTTCTAGCTAATAGTATGGGAAAAAACGAGTATGCTTCTATGATTTATGGAGTTAGTAGAAATGGTAAAAGAGGTCTAGGATTTGAAAAAAATGTAACTGAACCTAAACTTATTCCCTTTGATATTTTGTGTATTTTTTTCTCTAAGAAAGGTCACTCTAAAGTATCATGTCCCATGTTAAATACAAGGAAATACAAGATTAATGATAGCGTTTCAGCAAGCGTACTGAATCGTTGCAAGTAATAATAAAATGATAGTACCAAGTGTCGAACTCAAGGATTGTGTTTTACTATTAAATTATATTAAAATACGAAAATTGTACAAAAAGTTTTCGATTTGATTGAAATAAAATTTAAGACTAACAACAGTAATAAAATTGATGGATGAGTTTCACTTCCAATCCAACATTTGGTCTAATTTGATCATAGTTACTGAATTCATTTATTGAATTATTACCAAATTATCTTTATTATTCTTGTCCAAATATCTTAGTGAATGAACCTTTAATTCCAAAGTAACCCTCAATTCCTTAGTGGATTTAGATTATAATTAAGTCTTACAGTACATGAATTCTCTTGTTAAACTAGTGCATTTTCAACTATTTTAATTGGTTTCATGACCTGTATTTATCTCTAGACTACAATATCGTGAATTTCTCATCTCAAGTATTCGTAACGTCCACTTCCATTTCAAAATATGAATCGTAGAATATTTTAAAGTTGATCAAGCAATAAAAATCATTAAGCACAGAGATGAGAAAAATAATTCAATAAACTCATTCATATAACTAGAAATCAAATCAGAAAAATAAGGGTTTCATTTTGTTACACTCATCCCTAACAAATAGAGTTTAGTTACTCATGACAAAGATAGAAAAGATAGAGATTAGAGAAGAATTACAAGAAATATTTATAAATGATTCTTGATAAAACTGCTCCAATGGTGTTAGAAACGGTCTTCTTTGAGTTTCTCTACTATGACACAAGTCTCCACACTTCCCAATGGTAAAAAATATCCCTAGAAAGTGAGAAAAAAACACGCTTTTATAAATTCAGCCATGTGCCACGCGCCTTTGGCGCAAAATTTGTTCTTCAGGTGTAAGTGGACAGAGTCAGGGAGGGCGAAATGCACCCGAGGCGTAGGTTTTTGCGCTTCGGGCGAACAATATCTGATGTATGATGTATACTGCATTCATTCATCAAGTTCAACTCTCTCTTCACACAATCTCACCAAAATTTCTCTCAAGTGCTTAGCAAGGGTTATGAATTTATCACTCAAATCCTAAAACATGCATCACACTACCATAGGCTTGAAAAAATTATAGTTCACAATCACAAAGCAACAAACACATACGCTTTTGGAGGACTTTCGGGTTGTAATGTGGCTTAGGCAAAGGTAGGACAATTTGGGATAATATACTTTACTACTTGGAGTTAGGTATACATTTTCAAATTATTCTACCTTTTTTTTTTCTTCACATTTTCATTGTGGAGATTATCAAACGTTGACAAAAGGACCAAGAAAATGTTATTTATCAAACTGAAAGAAAAAAAAAATTATTCTTTGTTTTTGTTCTTTATTTTATTTATAAGAATCACCACCTCAAACTTAAAAAGTTGTTATCCCATGAGCAACCCCAAACTTAGAATTTTACCAAGATGATAACTCTTCATCATATACATATTTTTCCACTGTTTTAGTCTTATTTATCTTCAATCATTAGTTAAATTAAGGATTTATTTGATACATTCGGGTTATTTTTGTTCTTTGAATTCATTAATATGTTATGCTTGTATTTCAGTGATTAAGTAGAAATTTTTCGTAATTTTACATTGCGTTTTTGTTTTAAGTGCAGTGCTGAATTTTGGTGAAAAATCAACATGATATATGTGGCGTATTTCAGCCATATCTGGAGTTCTAGATGTCCAATTAGTGTCACTCCAAGTGCTAATGAAAGCTAAGATCCATATCTACAACTTTCATGAAGACACCGGGACCACATTCAGACGCAAAAGATGAGCAAAATGCAAAATACATCAAATGTTGTGCGCCTGGAGCGCACCCAGCGCGCCTGAAGCGCATTTCTCGTGTTTCAGTTCTGTCAACGCGCGCCCTGCGCGCCTGGGGCGCGTGACGCACATCAGCAATCATAAAAACGCAAATTTTTACTGTTTATGCATCTTTTTGACTCTTGGGAACTTGGGAGACTTGTGCCCTAGCATAGAAACTCAAAGACGGCCGTTTCTAACGCCATTGAAGCAGTTTTATCAAGAACCATCCATGAATCATTCTTGCAATTCTTCTTTAACCCTTATCTTTTGTATCTCTGTCATGAGTAACTAAACCCTATTTGTTAGGGATGAGTGTAACCAGATGAAACCCTTATTTTTCTGATTTGATTTCTAGTTATATGAATGAGTTTATTGAATTGTTTTTCTCATCTTTGTGCTTAATTCTTTTTATTGCTTGATCAACATTAAAATGTTCTACGATTTGTATTTTGAAACGGAAGTGGACTTTACGAGTGCTTGAGATGAGAAATTCATGAATTTGTAGTCTAGGGATAGATGCAGGTCATGAAACCAATTAAATTAGTTGCAAAGCAATAATTTACAAGAGAATTTCTATACGATAATGCTTAATTCTAATCTTAAATCCACTAAGGAATTATGGGTTACTTTGGAATTAAAGGTTCTGTCACTAAGACTTTAGGGCAAGAATAATAAAGAGAATTCGGTAATAATTCAATAAAGGAATTCAGTAACTAGGATCAAATTAGACACCAAGGTTGGATTCGAAGTGAAACTCATCCCTGACATTTTTCTCATTATAAAAGATCAATTTTATTATTGTTGTTAATTTCAAACATTATTTCAATCAACTTGGGAACCTTTTTGTTCAATTCTAGTAATCAAATATAATTCAATAGTAAAACGCAATCCTTGAGTTCGACACTCGGTACTACCGTTTTATTATTACTTGCAACGATTCAGTACACTTGCTGAAACGCTATCAAGTTTTTGGCATTTTATTTTATTTACTGAATTGAAATTTTTGCTCTGCTATAAAATTTCTTATTTTATTTTATTTCTAATTTAAAAAAAAAATTGGTTTAAA
>NC_021165.2:48902472-48902708 GCF_000331145.2 Cicer arietinum
TTACTGAGATGGCCGATCCACCACTACCAGAACATACTCTCAGCGAATATGGGAATCGAAATAGAAATCGTGCTCGATTGCCCATCCATAACCAACCGGTTACAGTCAACAAGTTTGAAATAAGTCCCGCTCTATACCGAGAGTTGAAGGAGATTAATTTTGTCGGTAGACATAACGAAGACGCCAATAGACATCTCACAAATTTCTTTGAATTATGTGAAACAGTGAAGGTGGAT
>NC_021165.2:48902763-48903442 GCF_000331145.2 Cicer arietinum
TCCCATTTTCATTAACGGAAGATGCTAAAGAGTGGCTTAATTCCCTTCCTGTTGACAGCATCACCACATGCGATGATCTTGAAGATAAGTTCTTGGAACAGTACTTTCCCCCAGCTATGTTTGTTAGAAAAAGGCAAGAGATTTCCAGTTACAAACAGAAGGACGGAGAATCTCTCCGTGACACTTACAGGAGATTCAGAAACTTACTTGCAGGATGTCCTAATCATGCTTATGACGACACTGCCCAAATGCAAATATTCTGCAATGGTTTGAGACCGAGCACTAGAATTATGTTGGATGCCACAGCAGGTGGTTCTTTGAATTACAAGACTGCAACAGAAGCACGGAAGATTATTGAGATCATGGCATCAAATGAACAAATGATGTTGTATGACAGAGGTGGTGGATCAACAAGTGGTGTATTGGAGTTGAATGTTATGGATGGATTGGTCCCAAGAAGGTCATTCTCAAAACAGATAGAAGAGGTTATTGCCACTGAGATTAAGAAAGGAATAGCAGCTCTAAATATACAACCCTCGGTATCCCCTGTCAAATTACTGAGGCAGACTAGTTGTAATCTTTGTGGAGGAGCACATAAAACTGGAGCCTGCGAAACACAGGATGACAATGAGTTAGAAGAACTAGAACAGATGAATCTTGTTGGTAATAATGGGAGGCA
>NC_021165.2:48906203-48939894 GCF_000331145.2 Cicer arietinum
AAAAAAATGGTAGAATAAGCTGGAAATGTATGCCTAACTCCAAGTGGTAAAGTCTACTATCCTAAAATGTCCTACCCTTACCTAAGCCCCATTACAACCCGAAAGTCCTCCAAAAATGTATGTGTTTACGGCATTGTGATTGCTAACTAGAATTTTTTCAAGCCTATGGTAGCGTGATGCATGCTCTAGGATTTGAGTGATAAATTCATAACCCTTCTAAACACTTGAGAGAAATTTTGGTGAGATTGTGTGAAGAGAGAGTTGAATTTGATAAATGAATGCCAAGGTGTACAAACCTCGTTATTTTTTAAAACAACCATAGAGCATGATGAATGTTTTGCAGTAGCAAGAACTTTGAAATTTGAGTTTGATGTAATTTGAGAAATTGAATTTAAGTGTGCATTTAACAGGACCAAATATGAAATTAAAATAGATTAAGTTTGGAGTTGTGATGACTCTTCATCACATGCATATTTTCTCACTGTTTTAGTCTTATTTCTCCTCAATCATTAGTTAAATTAAGGATTTATTTGATACATTCGGGTTATTTTTGTTCTTTGAATTCATTAATACGTTATGCTTGTATTTCAGTGATTAAGTGGGAATTTTTCGTAATTTTACATTGCGTTTTGTTTTAAGTGCAGTGCTGAATTTTGGTGAAAAATCAACATGATATATGTGGAGTATGTCAGCCATATCCGGAGTTCTAGATGTCCAATTAGTGTCACTCCAAGTGCTACTGAAAGCTAAGATCCATATCTACAACTTTCATAAAGACACCGGGACCAAATTCAGAAGCAAAAGATGAGAACAATGCAAAATACATCAGTTAGTAGATGCTGTGCGCCTGGAGCGCGCCCTACGCGCCTGGAGCGCATTTCTCGTGTTTCAGTTCTGTCAACGCGCGCCTGGAGCGCATTTCTCGTGTTTCAGTTCTGTCAACGTGCGCCTGGAGCGCGCCTGGGGCGCGTGACGCGCATCAGCAATCATAAAAACGCAAATTTTTACTGTTTATGCATCTCTTTGACTCTTGGGAACTTGGGAGACTTGTGCCCTAGCATAGAAACTCAAAGACGGTCGTTTCTAACGCCATTGAAGCAGTTTTATCAAGAATCATCCATGAATCATTCTTGTAATTCTTCTTTAACCCTTATCTTTTGTATCTCTGTCATGAGTAACTAAACCCTATTTGTTAGGGATGAGTGTAACCAGATGAAACCCTTATTTTTCTGATTTGATTTCTAGTTATATGAATGAGTTTATTGAATTTTTTTTCTCATCTCTGTGCTTAATGCTTTTTATTGCTTGATCAACATTAAAATGTTCTACGATTTGTATTTTGAAACGGAAGTGGACTTTACGAATGCTTGAGATGAGAAATTCATGAATTTGTAGTCTAGGGATAGATGCAGGTCATGAAACCAATTAAATTAGTTGCAAAGCAATAATTTATAAGAGAAATTCTATACGGTAAGGCTTAATTCTAATCTTAAATCCATTAAGGAATTATGGGTTACTTTGGAATTAAAGGTTCTGTCACTAAGACATTAGGGCAAGAATAATAAAGAGAATTCAGTAATAATTCAATAAAGGAATTCAGTAACTAGGATCAAATTAGACACCAAGGTTGGATTCGAAGTGAAACTCATCCCTGACATTTTTCTCATTATAAAAGATCAATTTTATTATTGTTGTTAATTTCAAACATTATTTCAATCAACTTGGGAACCTTTTTGTTCAATTCTAGTAATCAAATATAATTCAATAGTAAAATGCAATCCTTGAGTTCGACACTCGGTACTACCGTTTTATTATTACTTTACGATTCAGTACACTTGCTGAAATGCTATCACAAGACGAGACAAATGTTTTCCTACCTACCTCAAAGTACGATGATTGTATTAAAGTCAGGTCTTTGACTTGTAATGTGACTAGTAACCGAAAGAAAGGGAAACACTCAAAGGGGCTAGAAAATGATAAATTTTCATAGGATAGTTAAAAAGGTTCAAATGACCAAATAAAATTACATCAGTGTATGCATAAATTACAAGTGATGCGAGTCAGAATTAGTGCAAGTTCTGAAGGGATAACACATGTCTAGATAATCACACAACAAAGAATTAAAGTGTTTAGGCTCAAAATCTCACATCTAGGATAATAAGAGAGAGTATGAATTGTCAAAATAACGCCAAACAGACCACTGCAAAAGTTATTTATTTATTTTTTTTAAATGACAAGTGAGACCTTGACAACCAAGGAGTAACCAACAATACATGCATTTGTGAAACTCATCGAATTGAGCAATTATAAGAGCAAAGAAATAGAGTTTAAATTTCAAAATATTACCGAACAAAAAACTTAAGATCAAATGCAAGTTGTTAACAATTCTTCATCGTAGTGCACATTTACACACAATTAAAAAGACACAAATTTAAATAACAAAAATAAGATTGCAAAAATAAAAGTTACCTCTACTTGTGAGTTTCCTCACACGAAGCTCTTCTTTAAAGTCATTATTTTGACGCCTCAACTATTGTCAAGGTGGCGTAAATGATAGGAAGAACACATCATCCTTCTTGTTCTTTTTGTTTGATAGAAATTCCATGAACTTAAGAAATAAGTGATGTTGCTTCCATGTCCTTTTAAATTGGACATTGATGAACAAGACATAGATTGAATCCCGAACTTCATCAATCTCTTTTTTTTTTCTTTTCCTCATTCGTCTTTTCCACTTGTTTATCTTCTTCTACCACAACAATGAAATCATCTTCAATCTTCAACTTCTTATCCATCTTCTCAAACTCAACCACTTGCTCAAATAACCTCTCACATTGACATTCAAATCTTTCAATTGAAACCATGTTATTCTTCATGAGTTCAACCAAAACGTCTGTAATGTGAAAGTATTTGTCATCTGGTTCTTTGGATAGAATGCTAGGAGGTAGAATTGGTTCCCAATTGATTTTTTAATATAACACTCATGTCTTCTGCTTCTTTGACCAATAAATCTTCAGATTCTAATAGTGCGACACAATCATCAATACAAGTTCCATTCTTATGTCCTTCTCCGCAAAAGTTACACATAAGAGGGCGCATCTGAAGGATATGAGGGTGATATTATAAAAATGTATCTTTCAACATTTGTCCCTCCATTATGTGTAATATAGCAGATATAAGACAAGTATCACCCTCTTCATATAATTGTAGTAGAATATAATCATTACAATCCTCCATGCTCTACAGCGAATAATTATCTCAAACAAAGAAGAGACAAACCACTACCACACGACATTAGCAAGCTCAACAAATAAAAATAGAAAATAAAAGCAAAACAATTTTTTTTTCAAAATTAAAAATCAAATAAAAACAAAAACTTTATTGCTGAGTAAAAAATTTCAATAAAGTAGCTAAATTATAACTCAATAGTGAGATGGCAATCCCCGCCAACGACGGCAAAAACAAGATAGCGTTTCAGCAAGTGTACTGAATCGTTGCAAGTAATAATAAAATGGTAGTACCGAGTGTCGAACTCAAGGAATACGTTTTACTATTGAATTATATTTAATTACCAAAATTGAAGAAAAAGTTTATGATTTGATTGAAATGATATATAAAAATAACAACACTAATAAAAATGATCTTTTATTATAAGAAAAATATCAGGGATGAGTTTCACTTCGGATATAACATTTGGTCTAATTTGATCCTAGTTACTTAATTCCTTTATTGAATTATTACGAAATTATCTTTATTATTCTTGCCCTAATGTCTTAGTGACAAAATCTTTAATTCCAAATCTTTAGTTACATTTTATTTTTGCGTATTTTCGTTTTTTTGTTAAATTGAATTGTTTTTTCTATGGTTGAATTGTTAATAGAGATAGGAATAGGTCAGACAATGTCAGACTTTGAAAGACCTAAGTGTAGCCTACGATTAATTTTTTAGGCCTAAGTCTGGCTTACGACCTATCACAGACTTTTTTTTTTTCGGTCTGGCCTGACCTTTTTAAAAGTCTGGTCTTGCTTGGAAGCCTATTTAAAAGCCTTATTCATATTAAAATATTTGAATGCTCTAGTCATACGACATGATGCTCTCCACATACCAATATCAATGTATATATATATATATATATATATATATATATTAAACAAAAAAATAATTTTTCTAACAAAATAATTTTAAAAAAATCTGAAACAAACATCATTCAAACCCTAAAATATAATTTTTGGTTTCAAAGAATATATTTTTTTCTGAAATAAACGCACCATTATTACCTCTCAAACAAATATGGAACGACTACTGAATGATTGATTAATTGAATGGCTATCGAATATGGAATGACTACCAAATATGTAACGGCTACCGAATATGAAATGACTACTGAAACTAATTGATAGAATTTAAAATAGAAAATAATATTATTAATATAATAATAAAAAATAACATTAATTAATTAATAATAAAATATATATAGGCCGGTCTGTTAGGCCTAATAGACTTTTTTATAAGTCTGAGTCTGACCTATTTAAATAAATAGGGTTTAAAAATAGACTGAACCTAATTTTTTTTATTAAATAGGTCAGGTCAATGCCAAATCATAAGTAGGTCAGACCATAGGCCCAGCCTAACCTATTCGCATCCTTAATTGTTAATCTATAATTTCAATTTGTAGACACGATTATACATGATTAAATGTTTATTATAATAGAGTTTGTTAAATTGATTAATATTAATTACTCTTTCAGTTTCATAATATGTGTTGTTTAAAATTTTTACACAAAATAAATCTAATAGTTGAAATTTGTGACATTTGAATATAATTTTTTTTTTCTCTAAAATAACACTCGTTGTGAGACAGATAAATCAAATTAATTAAAATTTATAAGTTTAATTATAACCATTATATAAAGTGTTTCTTATTTATGTAGTAATTAAGTTTACACAATTATAAAATAATTCAATATTTTTATAAACTCAATAAATAAACACTTAAAATTTAAATGAAAAACATCATCAATATTAATTTATTTTCCTCAATTTCATTTATTCTTTATTTTTTTTATTTTTTTTTTATTTGTTACATACTTATATATACATGTTGTACGTAAACATAAAATGAGGTTGGTGCGCTTTAAGGTTGGTAACCCCATTTTTAATTGCTAAAGCTAGATAGATCGATTTGTTTGCTATTTATTCTATAACTCTATAATTATGTGATTATATCTTTTTGTATGACAACGAAATAGTAAATATCAACCGAAATTAATGTAAATTATTTTTTAAAGTTTTGTTTTAAATCCAAGAACATCATATCTTACCTTACGAATTTAGTTTTTATTAGTTGGGTTAGATCTATTAAACATAAAAGTAAGTTTAAGATAACTTATTCTACTTAATAATTTTACATAAATAATAAAATTTATTAATCTAACTATTAATTATTGATATAATATATTATAGTTAATAATTAAATATGCAAAATTTTATATAATAAAAATCTAAAATTTGTAGTTATATATGTAATCTAATCATTAATATTTATTTATATTTTAAAAAAATTTATTATACATTCGTTTGAAATTATTTATTAAAATATTAATTTTTAAATTTTTTTAAAATTTATTGAGTTTATATATTATCCCATTCAATCTTTTGAATAATCCGCTATATGCATTTTTTGGAAGATAACTTTATGAATTTGGAGAAGACGAGGCAAAATGAATATGATGATGAATGTTTTTTTTGGCGATAATTTGAACTTTTATTATCATTGAATTTTACTCATAAAATGTAGTTTTGATGTACATCCAAACACATGTCTAAACGATGAAGAAAGAAATAAAAATCAGATGTTAGAATAAAATGTAAGTGTTGTCATATAAAAGAAATAGAAAAAAAAAATATTGAATTAATATATAAAATTAGTGGTATAAACTTTTAATATGCAATCATAAGTTAAATATTTTTCTTATATTCTTATTTTCTTAATATTGTATTAAAACAAAAATCGTGTAGATACTAGAAAATTTTTAAACTAGTTTAAAACAGATTGAATTTATTTACGAGAATTATATTATTATTTTATTGGTCATTTTTCTTTAATATTTAGTTGATTTGATTAAGTTTTTATGAAATTTTCTTGCAGTACATTCTATTTTTATTTTTATTTTATTATATGGTTTGTTTGGTTTGTTTTTTCGACGCGGTTGAAATGTTAATCTACGAAATATGTCAACTACAAATATTCAATACAAATAAAATTATAATTTCATTTATTATCTATTATCCTGTTAATTTTCCAGATGTCAACCAAATGGTTCACCGTTTCTATTTTTGTCAGAAAAACATTACCTACTGTTTAACTATTCTACCGGTTCGTCAAGTCATCTTCACCACCGCTTCTGTCCAGAAGGTTTAATTACTTTGTTTAATGTTACTGTAATGTTTCTGTTGGTTTTGTCGTTGGTTTTGTCGTTGGTTTTGTCAGAACAAGAAAGAAGGTTAATTAGTGTTTACTGTAACTTCACCGCTCTACCTTTTATTTATAGGTTAAGTTTGTTTTTGTTTTTTTAGTACTTCTGTGTCTGAAGATGGAGTTGGAAAGTGTACTTCAGTTTCTCGAAGACAAAACTATTTTAATTACCGGTGGCACTGGTTTCTTAGCAAAAAGTATTTTCTTTCTATTTTTATCTTTTCATCAGTTTTGGGTTGCTTTATATAATTTCATTTATTTGTTTGTATTTGACAATATTTTAACAGTTTTACTGGAAAAAATATTAAGAGTTCAACCAAACATCAGAAAGATCTACGTTCATCTAAGAGCAGTTGATGACAAATCTGCCATGCATCGATTGAATACTGAGGTACAAATTATATTAGAACAAACAAAATAAAAAAAAATTAAGATGAATTTTGAAATCATATAATATTATTATTATAATTATTATTAGTAATGTGAAAAGTGAAAAAGTTCAAATTTATTGAAAATAGTTCATAATAAGTTTATGATACAAATAAATTATTACATACCTAACATAGTTAGACTTTTTATTTTTAAACCAATCTACACGTACAAAAACTTTTTATTTTTAAACCAATCTACACGTACAAAATAACACTTTTATATTTTTATGTATCGTGTTTAAATGTTTGAATATATTTTAAAATAATGTAATTTTTGTATTATTATTATTACATGCATGTCAAATAAACAAATTATAATTATAAAATTAATTAATAATTAATTTTAAGCTGTTAATAAATTGAATTTAAAACAGATTAAAATATCTTATTTAATCTATTTAAATTTAATGAAAAACAGAACATTTCATATATTAATTTTTTTTTAACTACCTTATTACTAACTTGACCGTTAATAAATCCACTTTAAAACCGATTTAAAATCGCACGTGAATGAATAGGTTATAAAAAATAATGATATATTTTAAATATATTTATTAATTAAAGTTATTTTTTGTATTTGTAAAAAACAGTTTTAAAAATATGTACCTTCTTCTTTTAATGTAAAGCTAGATTGCATATATATATATATATAATACATAAATGTAATAGAGTTCAAATATACAAATCACTTTATATTTTTAATGTATATAAAAGTTATTCTCACATAATAGACATGATTCTAAGAGTCATATTTAATATATGTAGACAAAAAAATAAATCTCACAATATATATCAAATTAAAATAGTCTTATTTTAAATTATGTATTATTTATTATTTTTTAGTTAAATTGTGCTTTATTTATTATAAAAAATTAAATTATTTTTTATTTATTATTTTTTAGTTAAAATTCGTGTTATTTAAACTTTGAACTTATATTATAAACAGAAACTTATAATTTAAAAGTACAATTTTAAATTATAGATTAATTTCAAAGTTAAATTTAAATCATTATTTGATAATGACTTAAAGTTACATTTTAAATATTTAGAAACTTATGTAAATCAACATAGTTCGGATGATCTTGATGATAAAATTATTTTTGAAGAACTAAAAATCAATAGAGATATTTTAACAATTGAATTAAAATTAAGATTTATGATGTTGATAACATTTAATTGTTATCTAATGCATGTACAATTTAGTGAATAATATTAATTATCATTATTATTGTTTCATATGTTGAGACACATTACTCAAAATTAAAATTATTAAATTTAAATTATTTACTTTCTACTATGTCACGAGATAGATTAAATAGTCTTACTTTAATTTCTATTAAAAATAAATTTTCAAAAAATATTGAGTATCATAAATAAATTGTTAATGTTTTTGTAAAAAAGAAAATCAAGATAACAATTCTAATGATCACGAGACTTTATTAGTTCGTCCAGGAAACCAAAAATATAAAGATCGGTCCTAACTGTGTCATATGATAATTAATTAAGCCCGAAGCTAACTAAATATGTATTTTTGGTGTGTAGATAATAGGGAAGGAATTGTTTAGATTGCTTAAGGAAAAAATGGGAGCAAATTTTACAACATTTCTTTCAGAAAAATTGACTCTGATACGTGGAGACATTTCTGTTGAAGACTTGGGACTGGAGGATTCTATTCTAAGGGAAGAAATTTATAATCAAACAGATGTTATTGTTAACTTAGCTGCAAATACTAACTTTGATGAAAGGTAAAAAGTTGATAGACTTTTTATACCAACTTAGTATTACTATGCCAAAGTGTAACTTTTTTATTATTTCACTTTTTGTTTTCTCATCTATGCAGGTATGATATATCTTTGGGTCTAAATACATTTGGGGTTAAACATCTTATCAACTTTGCCAAAAAATGTAGTAAACTCAAGGTTCTTGTACATGTATCAACGGGTTAGTACGTACGTGCTACTTTTAATTTCCAATAATAATTTTAATTTTTTTAATCATTTTATTTAATTAATACTATGTGCAAAATTGAATTCAATATTTATCACTTTGTATTCACAGAAATGATAAACACCAATATTTAATAAAGGTAATTTTATTAAAAAATACTAGTATTATTTTCTTTTTCTTTTCTCATATATTTTTTGTACTCTTTGTTAAATTGTCAAAAACACTATAGTACGAATGAAGTAAATAATAAATAAATTGATGTCCATATCCATCCTAGTTGATAGAAATATCATTAATTACCCTCACAATAATTATTGTACCTTTATAACTAATTTCAGCTTATGTATGTGGGGAAGGAGAAGGGCTCATATTAGAAAAACCATATCAATTAGGCCATTCCTTAAATGGAGTGAATGGGTTAAATATCGATGAAGAAGAGAAAGTGGTGCAAGACAAATTGGGTGAGCTACAGCAGCTAGGAGCAACAGAGGATGAAATTAAGATGGTCATGAAGAACTTGGGTATTAGCAGGTTTGCAAAATATTATTACACTTATTAGTTTATTTAATAATTGTATACACTTATAATACAAAACATAGTTTAACAAAACTGTTTGACTTTAAAAAGATGGAGACCAATTTTTTGAATTAATAAAAACAGAGGGACCAACACTACAATTAACAATTACATATAACACTTTCTCTTCAAGTTGAACATGAAGTTAAGCCTGACCTTCAAATTCAAATGCATATGTCCCATCCCCATACATGTATATTTGATCTGAAGGAAAATAACTGACTTCTCAAGAAGGACCACAACTCTGAAACATTTTGTTTACTCAATTTTCTACGACATAAAAAGTATTAAAACACATAATATCTTTTTTTAATACGTTTACTTCTTAGAAGATTTTCCACTTTTTCTTTAAATGAATATGTTCAACTATAACAACCTGGGGTACATTGTCCTTTAATTTACTAGTGCCTCAACAACTCTTATTATTTGTCTTTCCTTATGTGCACCCACCATGTTAGAAATAAAAATAGCTTGCTTTGATTTGTATTGAAAATAATTTTTCAATCAACATCGATAATAAATAAATTAGTAATAAATTTGCAACAATAAAATGAATTACACAAACAATGAATATGAGGGCATTGTTATAGAGTCAATTATGAGATTTTTGGAGCCGAACTTAAAAAATAAAGTCACAGTCATTAGAATTGTTATCTTTGTGTATTTTTATTTGTAAAAACATTTATAATATATTTATTATAATCAATATTCTTTGAAAAATCATGCAAGACTATTTAATCTATCTTATAACATATTAGATCGCAAATAATTAATATTTTAATAATTTTAATTTAGAGTCATAAAAATATGAAATCAAAAAAATAGATTTAATCACTATTTCATAGCCAATTTTTCAACCCAAATAATAGTATTTTCAAATTTGGGTTCTCTGTATTTTTCTAAGCATTTAATATAACATTTTACTAGTTCTCAATAGATCGAATTTTTTATACAATCCAATTAAAATAATTCAATTAAAATAAGAATAAAAAACTATTATTACTATAATGGAAGAATGGGGCAAATGAGTATTGAACATTTTATTGATAGAAAAATAAGTTTAGATGATAGGAGAATTGAACTCACAACTTAGTAGGAGGTGCACCAACTCCTTAACAAATCAACCAACATTGACTATTGTGAAACCAATTTGAATTGATAATCTAACACAATAAGAATACAAATATTAGAGAGAGATTAAACATCAAGATATATTAAAGAGACAAAGAGACTATAAAATTAGAATTTAATTTAAATACTTTTACATTCAATTCTTTCATATGACAATTTTTTTATTTATTTAGTTTGAATACTTTTGATTTTTTTTTAACTTTATAAATATATATATATATATATATATGTGTGTGTGTGTGTGCGTTTTAATTATTTTTCTAAAAATAATTATATTAATTTATTGAATTTTATGATGCATATATAAAACCAAAGATCAAACATAGTTATTCTTGAATACTAATCAAAAATTTAATTTTGAAATTAATTTATAATTTAAAAAGTTACTTTTAAGTTAAAAATTTAAGTGTTACAAATTTTAATCGATGAAATAATAAATAAAATATAATTTAATTTTCAGTATTAGATAAATCAATTGTATATATTTTATATTATTTTAATATAATTCATTCTATATACATTTAATAAAATATATTTTTACAATTATTTTAATTTGACATTAATGGTGGGAATTTATTTTCCTTCATTATTCGTGTATTAAATATAACTCTTTGAGTCATGTGTGTCATGGGAGAACGAATATTATATAACTCTTCGTGTATTAAATATAACTCTTCTGTCTCATTTCTCTTCATTTATTTTTTTGTATTTTTCTTTTTTCCTTCCTTTCTTTCTTTATTTTGTATACATACATAAAAACTAAAAGAAATCGTGTCAATGCAAGTGTGGTAGACAATCGGTGACACATAAAAATATAAATTAATGGTACTTTTACAATTTACGTTTAAAACAATTACTCAATTAATATAAATTTGATTAAAAAAAATGTCTCTAAAAGCATCAAATAACTTACCATTTTAGCGGTATAGAGATAAAGAAATGTAAAAGATAAAGGGGAAAAAGTTATAGTGTGGGTGATTTTGTGGCGGCGTAAGCCCTCACAAAGTACTACAATTTCAACTGGATTTTGTGGCGGTCTAAGCCCTCACAAAATGATAATGTTGTGATTTTGTGAGGGTTTAGGCAGTCACAAAATCCAGCTGAAATTGTAGTCTTTTGTGAGGGGTTTTTCAGCCACAAATAAATACCAATTTGAACTTTAGTATTTCTGAGGGTTTTTTCGGTAATTTGTAAGAGTTTTTTTCAACCATAAAATATTTGTAAAGTTGACCACAAAATGAATATTTTCTTGTAGTGGTAGCCTTAGATAAAATCAATGCACTATCTCATCAAATTGGCCTATCATGTACAAATTTGATGGTGGTCCATATTAAATGCCACCAATCAAAAGTATTGTAAATACAATTCAATTGATATCTGCAAAAGCATTGAAATGCAGGAGTTTAGATTTGAATTCATAATTTTTTTCACTTCTCTTCATTTAATAAGTGTGAATTTAATAATTATATTTTGACAAAAAAAACAATTATAGGTTTACTACTCTCAACTTTTATATGTTGAATATATTTTTCTCAAATATATTTGATTTAATTGGTGAAACCAAATTTGACATGTAATATGATGTGTATAAATATATCAGGGCAAAGTTATATGGATGGCCAAATACATACGTATTCACAAAAGCAATGGGAGAAATGCTTTTGGAGCAATTGAAAGAAAATTTGTCTGTTGTTGTTGTTCGCCCTGCCATTGTTACTAGTACATTCAAAGAACCTTTTCCTGGTTGGGCAGAAGGTGTAAGGTAAATCTTCCTCTTACATTTAAATTTGCGTTTTAAATTTAAATAATTTGGTCCATCAATAATTATTGATCAAAATTTGGTCTTTAATAATTATTGTTTCTATCTGTGCTGTGCTTGTTAATTACAGGACCATTGACAGTTTAGCTTTGGCTTATGGAAAAGGAAAATTAACATGCTTCATTGGAGATATTAAGGCAATTGTTGATGCGGTGAGGTTCTCCATGAAATTCATAATTAATAACTATTTATGATATATTTATCCATTAATTTTCTATTCTCAACAACTTAATTAACAGATACCAGCTGATATGGTGGTGAATGCAATACTAGTAGCCATAGTGGCTCATGCAAATAATCCAAGTGATAATTTTATATATCATGTTGGTTCCTCTCTTAGAAGGCCTCTCATATACAGTGATCTTCAAGAATTTGGCTTTAGATATTTCTCAGCAAAACCATGGATAAACAATTATGGAAAGGCTGTTAAGGTTGGCAAAGTTCAAGTGTTTGGTGACATGGATAGCTTCAGAAGATTTATGTTCATTCGATACTTTCTTCTATTAAAGGTTTCTATAATCACCAATTCAAATTACTTAATTTCATTGAATTTTTATTTTACAACGATACATTTAGTATGGTTTTAAATTGCGATTTTGGTCGCAATTGTAGTAATCTTGCAAATCTTTATATTGCGGGTAAAACCATGATTTAAATTACAATTGCGGACCACAATTTAAAACCATGATAAGTAATTAATTAGTCTCATACGAAAATTTTGCATTTGATATAGGGACTTGAGCTTCTTAATACAATATTTTGCAAGTACTTCCAAGGGACATATGTTGATCTCAAAAGGAAGATAAAGAGTGTGATGCGGTTGGTGGATCTTTACAAACCTTACTTGTTTTTCAAGGGAGTGTAAGTATTATTAGAATTACTATATGCTTCAAGTATTTTTAAATTGTGGTTATAATTTATGGTTCTATATTGCGGTTTCGATTAGTTGTGATCGTTGATTTTACTATGATGTGGGCCAATGAGATAGACGTCTCTCGAATTGTAATTGTACATTGTTGCAAAGACGTGTAAAAATGTTATTTGTGACAACAATTGCAGTTGCATACTGCAATTTAGAAGTGAATGGAATTATTCATTTTAAAATTCAATTTTCTAGAATTGAATTAGAAACAATCTAAATTATAAGAAAATATATAAGTTTATCAATCTTAGATCAATTGGGTCATCCAGTATCAGGTGATTGATATGTTTCATGCATTATCATTACAAGTTAGTTTTGTAGGATTGATTAGTGTGTCGAATTCAAATAATAAGAAGTTAAATCAATATTCTAGAAGTATAAAATTGATTTTGACATGTTTGGTTGTTTTCGAGTAGAATTTATCTTGTCTCTAAAATTAATTCTAACTTAGAAGCTAAAATTTGTAGATTTTGACTCCAAACGTGATTTTAACACTAAAATTTCTTGTTCAACTCAACGTCAATAATCTAAACCTAAACTACATTACATTAAACCAACTTTTTAACTAAAATCAACTTTTATCACCACATAACCAATAGACATATCTATCTTTATATATTGCATTTTATTGTAAAGTGTATGATTGACACACAAAAAATGTTGTGGCATGCAGATTTGATGACATCAATACTGAGAAATTGCGAATGGCAGCAAAACAAGGTGGGGTGGAGACAGATTTGTTTTACTTTGATCCCAAAGTGATTAATTGGGATGATTACTTCTTGAACATCCACCTCCCTGGTTTGATGAAATACACTTGGAAATGATACCATATAAAGTGAGATACTTATATGTCCAACTATAGTTTGTTTGGTGAAACTTTGTAATAATTTTATCAAGTTTAAATCTGTGTTGGAAGAATACTATTATATATAGTTATGTTATTTGTTGCTTAATGACGGTCTAAGTTAATTGGGTTAACTAGCTGTCAATTATGTTTTAAAATTTGATCATATGTATTATCCAATATCACATATGTTCCTTGTCTCTTATAAATAAATAAATAATTGTCTATTATAAATAACTAAATAATTATTAAAGAAGGAATAAGATTTTTGAACCGAAAAAAAAATCTGCACTCTCCCTTATGGGCTGCCTAACCTATTAGCGTTTATACGTTTTATTTTCAATACTCAATCAAGGGAAGAACATAAAGATCCTAACCAATGAAGTGAGTTTATTGGAATATAAAAGGCTTGGCCAACCCTCCACTAGGTTGGCTCTTGAAAGGTTATGTTCTCTTCAAAAACAATTTTGTTATTATTTTTGAACCTTGGACGAAAATTCATGATTTTCCCAAGAGATATTTGAATAATCTTAATCTTAAACTATGATATGCTTCCAAGTTTATGGTGTCTTTGTACTAATCATTTGCTACCTACTTTTGTTAATAACTCTACATAACTTGTGACTTTTAAGTTGAATATGTACAATATGGATTTTACTTTTTCTGAAGTTTATGCCTCTACTAGTTATATAAGTAAAATAGACATTTGGATTTATCTTTCTAATGGCCAGGGGTTGTTCAACCTCCATTGGTATTGTGACTTCAACACTATCATTGAGAGTGGCCAGCTCGATAGAATTTCCATTGATGATTTTCAAGATTGGACTAATGCTCATGATCTTATTCATCTCCCCACATATGCTAAATTTACTTAGTCTAAGGGTAGGAAGGGGATGGCTCATACTTAAAAAGAATGGAGAAATTGATTTGCAACCCAAATTAGATTGATTCTTGGTCCTCTAATTGTTGTTGCACCTTACCCAAAATTAATTATACTTGCACCTTTTCTTGGTGATTTCTCTTTTAAATCTATGAAGATGTGGCTTTCCATCATGATTTGTATTAACATCATCCAAGATGATTGGAATGGTTCTTATGTTTATTGTCCTATGAATGTGTTAAACCAAAAGCTTAAAACAGGCTAAATAATTGGAGTAGAGACATTTATAGGAATATTCATATGAATGTCCAATCTACAAAAGATTAACTTTGTCAAATTCATAATCAAATTCATGAGGGTGGTTGCACTGATTATTTACTGGATCAAGAAAAATCGGCTCAGATGGAGTTAGATAAGGCTTTGAATTTGAAGAAGATTTTTCGCTAAAGAAGGCTAAGTTTAGTTGTCATATTCATGGCAATAGAAACACTTCTTATTTTAATGGAATTTCTAATATTAGACATACGACAAATAGGCTAACACTTCTGATGTTGTGGCTATTGAAAATCAATTTATAAGTTACTTTGAGTTCATTTTTAATTCTAATAATAATAGTATTGATAATGGGCTTATTGAGGTTATTCATAATTTTTTTGATGTCTCGATAAATGATAAATGATATGCTTACTAATTTACCTAACTTTGATGAAGATAGATATGTTGTTTTTTCTATAATTCAGATGGAGCTCCTAGCCCATATGGTTATGGAGTTTATTTCCTTCAATAGTACTCGGATATTTTTTGTCAAGGTATATTTAAGAAGGTGATGCAAATTTTTAAAACTATTTGGTTGATGCCTAATTAGAATGTAAACATTGTAGGCCTAATACCTAAAGTTCCTAAAACATACAAAATGGATCAATATAAACCAATTGCTCTCACCGATTTTAAATCCAAAGTCATCACCAAGGTTCTTGCGGAAAGACTTAGGGACTATCATACCAAGGAAATAAAAACTTTTATAAGTGATTTAGGATATCACATTTCTCAAAGTACATATGGGACAATTTAAACTAAATTTTCCAAATAAAAAGTACAATCTCAATAAAATTGACTTAATTGTAGTTTACTAATTTTGTTAATAAGTAAAATAAAACTTATAATTCTCATTCCCGATATCACATATCAGAGTGGAACTTCTTCCAAACTTGAACTTCAAGATTCATTAACTTGTAATAACTACGATTTTGCAAAGTAAAGCCAAGTTAGTCAAGCACAAACAACGAATGCGGTGAATTTTGAAATATGGTTGATAATATAATATACATAAGAAGAACAAACAAATCATCATAATAGAACATATTATAACACATCATAATATATCAAAGCATTCAAGGAAATAATATCATAGTATAACATAAGTCACACAAGTCAAATTATTATCTCATTATAATATGCATCAAATCCTCTAAGGGAAAATATTATCACTACTGAAACACATCAATCACAACAAAACAATCACAAGAAAATTTAATGTGCATTAGCTTATACTTTACTTCTTCACAATTTGGTACCATTCTAATTATGAAGTACTTAGTTAGGAGGTTTGATATTATGCCACCAGACAAGTTGACGAAAAATTCAAATTGGCTTTGTCTTCATAGATCATTCATTAAGAGCAACTAAATGTGTGTTGTGTGGTAGCTCCCGTCATTTCGAGGGCTACCTCTAAGTCACCTAGGAATTCCCCACCAGAATACTCCAAGGTCTAACAATCTTACCTTAAGGCTCAACAGTAGATTGCCACGATCTGGCTCATTCAATTGTAATTCTCTAACATCACTAGAATTTTCAGGCCCTACCTATATGATGACAATATAATCTCCACATCAAATACCTCTAACATGCAATTCCTCCCCTCGTTGGCATAGGATACTCCATTAAGAACATTATCTCAAGCACAAGTTGGAATCACTAATTCATCAACTATGAGGTTACTTTAATATTCTCATCACAAATTTATAGTATCACTATCATCAATCGTATATCATCATCATCACATAAATTTATATCTTACAATGCATTCATGTTTTATTATCACACCACATAAACTCGTATAATCAATCATTTTCACAAAATTCATTTGACATTCAATATCACAACAGTATCAAATACAACACATGCAACACATATAAATCAATCAACACCTTATAAATGTTTCTATTCAACCTTTTAATCTCAAAATTTCTATATTTACACATTAATTAATTTATCCCTCAAAGGGTTACACTTGTATGTAGCAAGCCCGAATGAATCGTTCGAATATACGACTTTTGTGTTCATCTCACAACATATTATACTCATGAATTCAAATGGTCTATCACCCCTTAACTTATTTTTATGTTTTCTCAAACACAAAAATCAATGGAAATTTTCAACAATAATTGTAGATCGACAACATACAACGAACAAATCCGAAAATAAATGGCGATTTCACAAAATCGTCGAGACACGACTAATAAATTATGTAGAGCATAAAAATCTATGTTATATAATTAATAATAGTTTTAGGAGAAAAGTTGGAGTCAAAACGACAAGAAAAAACTGCATTAAAAGTTTCACCGACTCGTCAAAATGGCGGATGAGTCTGACGTCAACTTCACAAAAAAATACAAATGAAAAATGTTTTTTGAAGGTTTTGAAGAGAGGAATCTAAAAATAATATCCATTTTTTGGAAAAATGAACGTGGTTTCTGTAAAAGCCCAAAAAAGTCTACCTAAGGGATGGAAAAACAATTGTTTACAACTAAACGGACTGAGAATTCAAGATAGCGTTTGAATGTGAGAAGAAGAATTTACAAACTCAATCTAGACAAAATACAACATAATCAATCTAGGAGATATAAAGAATTGGATTCAGAAATAAAGAATTGGCTAAAGAACATATTATCAAAAAGCATCTTGTTCAAAATTATTTTTGAATAAGATCATTGTTGACCAAGCTAGGAATGAAGATACAATTCAGAATGAAACAAGGACTAAATTGAAGCCCTAATTTTATCTATAAATAGATACTCAAGGTTGAATAAGAAGATTATCTAAAAATCAGAAAATAGTAAAAGAAGTCAATCTCAAAATTCCAAATTCATCTTAGAGTTCAAAGAGAGAAACACTTGTTCCAATGAGAAACATTTTCTGAAGATTTTCTTAGAGTGTGATAGTCATTATTATAATCATCTTGTTAGAATCAACTATTCAAGTTCCAAACATTTGTATTCAAATCCGATAATGGTGTTAGCGTGTCTTCAACAATCTGGGGTAGTCAAGTTGTGTGGAGAAAACTTGGTTGGTAGGTGTTTGTGTTCTTTAAAAGTATGGGATTTTCATGTTGTTTGAGAAGACTTGACTTGTAGAGTCAAGGTGGGTAGTTCTTCAAAAGTTTGAGGTTGTCAAACTGTTTGGGAAGACTGCTTGGAGGGTCAGGTGTTTTGTATTTCAAGATATTTGAATTAGTGGATTAAAGCCTTCTGAATGAGGGAATTGAATATAGTCGTTAGTGGTGAATTAGGATAAATCTATGTGTTTAATTATTTATACATTCATTGTTTGTTGTCTATGAACCAATTACTTCTTATCTAAGTAATTCATAAAAATCTACCAGCCTTCATCAAATTAGAAAAAAAAATTATCAACTTTGTCAAACACAATTCAACTCCCCTTCTCGTGTTTTCACCTTCAATTTTATTTCCCATATTGCTTATGTTTGTTTTGAAATTGGAAGACGGTGACAAATATGCTTAAGTCTTTGTGCAAAATATTTCTAATGCATTCGCATAATGTGTCACTTCTTATATGTGGTACCAACTAAATTTGAAACACTCAGGAGGAACGTGACACTATGACCTCATGTGGATACAATCAAGTCCTTCGTAGGCTCGATCTACATCATACTCCTTGGATCACTATTGGTGTCTAGTTAGGGCATCAGTGTGTTTCATGGTATCTGATATTGGAATGTTATCCAAATCGCTTAGACATTCCTCACTTGAATACCTCAAGATCCACCGTGTTCATCACCCCAAGGTCCAATAGAGTTTTGTTTCCCTGTTATGACTATGTTACTTAGCCCTCTTAAATATCATGAATGCACACACGCTCACACATTTCATTTAATCATTAGTTCATTATTTAAATCACTTTGGAGTCTTAGCCCTCACATACATTTTTACCTTTGTCGTCCTAAATCACCCTTACTCTTGGAAGACTATCATAGACATGAGTTAGGTATCATTAAGACCATCATTCCATCATAATCTTTATATCATCAAAACATCATAATAATCTCATCATCGTTTTATCATATAATTACACTAACTCATGCATCATAAATCATCATTCGTCACCACATCAACTTAAATCATCATAAGTCATCAGCATTATTTAAATAATAGCTCACATAACTTGTAAGGTTTCTAAACTTATTTTAAATTTTGAAAATCTCAAATTCACATTTAATCAATTTATTTAATTACTACACAAAGAATGTAGCCATAGCAAGTCCCAAGAATTGTGGAAATTATAGTTTTATCATTTGTCCTATATATATATATCGTACCCATGAATTGATTTAAAAAAAAGACTCCACCCTTATTTTAGCAGTGACAAAGTAACCACTTAATTTAAACTATGTCATACTCATGCAGTTTTAACCAATGAAAGAACTTTAAAAAATAATGAATAATAATTAACATTTTGAAAACGAATTTAAAATCTTAAGACACATTTAAATTTAATGAATCGTAGATTAAGGAGAAGTGAGTTTTACTACTTGATGGAAAATGACCCTTAAGGTCTTTGTGACGTTCTCCAACTCCATAGTAGCTGGATTTTGTTAGAACTTACATATTTCAAAAATGAGGTTTAGTGTTTATGGTAGATTAGGTTTGTGTTTAGTATACTATTTAATAAAACACTTTCTAATGTTTAGAAAAGAATTCTAAGCAGAAGTATAACTAATTTATGGTGATATTCCTCATTCATATTCAAGAAAGAAAATTGATTGGAATTTAGGGATGTAACGGGTCAAGTCAGTTTAGATTTTCAGTAAAAACTGAATTCCAACCAATAAAATTTGCACATATAAGTTTGGTTTGTTTTTTTTTTCTTTTATGACTAAACCCGAACTAAACTAAACCGATGGAGAGAACTGAAGATAGAGAGAAACGGTCAAGATAGAGATGAGTGTGTGGTGGTGTTACCACGAACAATGACAAAGAGAAATAGACGCTCGCTGGTTGTGTGGGTCAGAGAGAAACGAAGTCAGACCATACTCCAAATAAAGAGGAGTGGGCGGCGGCGAACTCTAAAAATTTTAGGGATGAGGAAGATAGCTCTGAAGAATGAATGAATGACTGAGTGGGGTTTGGCATATACGCTCCTCAACTTACTTCACACGAGAGGATTGGGGAAGGTCTAACTATGGACCGGACCATAAGACGCAATTTCTTATGGCCTAGTATAGGATATCTTTTTGTTCTGCAGAAAAGAGATAAGCACTAAGAAGACGACTATTTTGTGTTGAATATGCTTTCTTCCACATAGGCTAGCTTCCTCCTTGTGGCGAACAAGACTGAGAATTATGTATTCTATTTAGATATATCTATAGACTAGACAAACAAATTCATTTTTCTTGTATACAAATTACATTATAGTTAACAAAATAGTCAATAAACGCTCAATTAACCTCCTAAAGCAACGAGCCATGCCGAGAAAACTCTTCATCTCACTCACAGCAACACCACTTCAACATTATAGGACTCACTGCCATACCATCCCTGTTTATCACATACACAAAGAATTGGACTCTAAGTCACATTGTTAAGCACCGAAAGCAGAAACTAAGATACCCATATTTGGTACCTTAAAGTGACAATTTAATAATGAAGAATTGAAATTGATAATAAAATACAATATGTTATAAATAGCCTAGGGAGTACAAGTAAAACAGAAAGCTAATTAAATCCTAATTAACTCAATTATTTACAATAAAAGAGAGAAATTATGAGGCTATTAAATGGTAAGAGAATATTCCTATGGTACAACTAATGAAAGTTGTACAGTTGTCCCTTAATGTACAGAATCGTAACCAACACTCTCCCTCAAGTTGGATCATAGATGTCAATCATGCCCAACTTGAATCTTAAGTTTTCATAGGTGGCTCTAGGAAGTGCCTTGGTCAAGATATCAGCAGTTTGGTGGTTTGAGGGTGTATGCTGGAGAGAAATTAACCCATTGTCAACCTTTTCCTTGATGAAATGTCTATCAATTTCCACATGCTTTGTTATGTCATGTTGCACAGGATTTTTAGCAATGTTTATGACAGCTTTGTTATTGCACAACAGACTTACTTCATGGTCAGTGTAAACGTGTAGTTCCGCGAGCATCCTTTGTAGCCACATCCCCTCGCAAATCTCATGTGCCATGGACCTAAGCTCAGCTTCTACACTGCTTCTAGCAACCACATATTGTTTCTTGCTTCTCCAGGTCACTAAGTTGCCCCATACAAAGAAGCAATACCCACTGGTTGATCTCCTATCAGTCACTGAGCTTGCCCAATCTGCATCAGTGAATATTTCTATTTTCCTGCTTGTTTCCTTCTTGAAATGCAGCCCCTTCCCTGGTGCCTTTTTCAAATATTGCAGGATGCGGTTAACTACTTTCATGTGAGCCTCCCTAGGGTCATTCATGTAGCGGCTCACCATGCTAACAGAAAAACCAATATTTGGTCGTGTGTGGGTTAGGTAGATAAGTTTCCCAACCAGCTTTTGATACCTTTCTTTGTCAGTAGGCGTGCTCTCTTTTTCCTCTCCAATTTTCACATTGGATTCGATAGGAGTGTCTGTTGTCTTGCATCCTAACATCCATGTTTGTTGAAGTAAGTCAAGTGTATATTTCCTTTGAGATAAATAGATTCCATGTTTGGCCACTTCCATTCCCAAAAAACACCTTACCTGACCAAGATCTTTGACTTCAAATTCCTTAGCTAGAATCATTTTCAGTCCTTCAATTCCAATATAATCGTCACCTGTAATAATAAATAATGTCATCCACATAGACAATGAAGATGGTAACCTTGCCTTCCTTTGTATGCTTTAAGAACATTGTGTGGTCAGTTTGACACTAGGAGAAACCATGTATCTTAACCACTCGTGTGAGCCTATCAAACCAAGCCCGAGGGGATTGCTTGAGTTCATATAGTGATCTTTTGAGTTTACATACCTTGCCTGAATTTTTCGATGTTTCAAGTCCAGGTGGTATTCTCATGTAGACATCTTCTTCAAATTCACCATTTAGAAAAGCATTTTTTATATCTAACTGGTGAAGTGGCCAGTCCAAATTTACTGCCAGGGAAACGAGTACGCGGAATGAATTCAACTTTGCTACAGGTGCAAAGGTTTCTTCATAATCCAACCCATATGACTAGGTGAATCCTTTTTCCACCAATCGAACTTTGTACATGTTTACACTCTCATCTGCATTGTATTTTACCGAGAATATCCACTTGCATCCAACTGCCTTCCTCCCCTCTAATGGGTGGGAGAGCTGCCATGTGCCATTCTTTTCAAGTGCCTTAATTTCTTCCATTATTGCAGCCTTCCATTCTGGAACTAGGACAACTTCATGAAAGTTTTGAGGAATTTCAATATTGTCCACAAAGTTGATGAAGTTCTTGTACCCATGCGATAATCTTTCACTAGAAACATGGTTTGTAATTGGGTGTTTGGTAGAAGACCTTACTCCCTTTCTCACAGCAATAAGTAAGTCTAAGTCTTGGTCATTAGTAACATTATCAGATAAATTAGAGGAAGAATTAATGCACAGTATGCTACCTTTGCGAGTAGGTTCAGGATCTGAATTTTAGGCAGAGTCTTGGTTCTGCTTTGGAAGAGTGCATGCTTTTAGTTCCTCAAGAGTTTGTTGCTTATTCTTCTTCCTTATGTATACTTGCAGTTCTTTTCATCCATTTGGTTTTCCTTTTTTACCAATTGTTGGTGCTCCATTTGTTGGCTCGGTAACCTCAAGAGTGGTTGTTTGCTGGTCCAGTTTAGGTTCAATAATTATTGGGATTGATTCTGTGTTTTTAGTGATTTCGACAGGTTTAGATGGGACTTGGATAGGTTAAGGTGGGGTAATTAAGGCAGGTTCATGTGGGACAGATTCTGGTATTGTAATTTTCCAAGGTTGATGTTCATCAATTGTAACTTTCTCCCCCTGAATGCCAACTTTTGGATAAAAGGCTTTTTCTTCAAAAAAGGTAACATCCATAGTGTGATAGATTCGTCATTTTAGGGGGCAGTAGCATTTGTATCCTTTCTTGGTAGGAGAGTATCCCAAGAAGATACACTTGATGGCTTTCGGGTCCAACATATTGAGGTTAGGCTTTTGGTCATGTACAAAGGTAGTACATCCAAAAATCTTTGGTGGAAGATTTGTGGAGTTTGGTCGAAGGATAAAGGGACAAGAGGGTTTGGTGTGGTGTATTTAGGTTGAGCGTTTTGGAGGGCATTCTATTTATTAGGTAGGATGAGGAGAGGACTGCATCTCCCCAAAAATGGTTAGGTATGTTCATGGACAGCATGAGGGCTCGAGTGACTTCCAATAGGTGTCTATTTTTTCTCTCTGCTGTCCCATTATGTTGTGGAGAGTATGGACATGATGTTTGGTGTATAATACCATTTTTGGTAAGGTAACTACCAAGGGTGTGGTGGAAGTACTCCCCTCCATTATCGATTCTTAGTACTTGAATATTGCTTTGAAATTGAGTTTGGACCATTTTATGGAAGTTCTCGAATACACTCTCAACTTCTGATTTTTCTTTCATGAGGAACACCCAAGTGACTCTTGTATGGTCGTCAATAAAGGTGACAAACCACCTTGATCTAGTAACATTGCTCACTCTTAACGGTCCCCACACATCACTATGAATGAGTGTGAAAGGTTTAGACGGTTTATAAGGTTGTATGGAATAATGGGATTTAGTGTGTTTGGCTAATTTGCACACTTCACATTTGAAAAAACCAGAGTCTTTATTAAATAAGGATGGAAACATTTTTTTCAAATACATAAAATTTGGGTGTCCTAGGCGAACATTTTTTTTCAAATACATAACATTCTTTGATGAACGCAAAAGCGCAGCCTTGTAGGATCTCTTATTTTGGTCCTCAATTCTAAGGAAGTAAAGGCATGCACTCTCCTCAACATTGCCAATCATCTTCCCCGAATTCATATCCTATAATTCACAAAAATGTGGTAAGAACTTAGCAACACACCCTAAGTTTTTGGTTAATTTATTGATAGACAATAAACTGCAATCTAGTTTAGGAACATGTAAAACTGAATCAAGAGTAATATCTTTAGAGATAACCATTGAACCTTTCCCAACCACCTTGGAGGTGGTACCATCTGCTATCCGGACAAAAATTCCATCTTGACATGGAGTGTATTTACTAAATACATTGATGTCCCCAGTCATGTGATCCGAGGCACCAGAATCAACAATCCAAGAGTTTGTTTTCTGGTGACTAACATGAAGGACAGCAGAAAGATTACCTTTTTGGGCAAGAGTGGCAGTGGAAGAAGAGGTACTAGTGTTTTGTAGTGCCTGCTGCATCAGTTTCTACAGCATCTCTATTTGTTCTTTGTTGAAATGACTGGCCTCTGCAATGTTTCTGGACTTACTTTCATCTGCAGCAACAGCATATCCGCGTGCGTCCTTGAATCGTGGTTTTAGATATGTGGGTTTTCCATGAAGCACCCAACATGTTTCCTTTGTATGTCCAAGTCGCTTGCAGTGATCGCATCATCCTCTACCTTTCTTTGGTGGACCTCTTACTGCAAGTGCAGAGCCTTCAATGGTTGAACTTGCACTTTGACTTCCCAACATGATTTTCCTTCTGCTTTCTTCCCTTCTCACTTCTGCAAATGTTTCACGAATGTTAGGGAGAGGCTTAGTTCCAAGAATTCTCCCTCTCACTTCATCCAAATTTTTATTCAGTCCCAATAGGAACTGAAAGATTATGTCTTTCTCAACCAGTTTCTTGTAGATTTTGTCATCATCTGTGCACTTCCACTCTATGTCTGAATAGATGTCAAGTTGCTGCTAGTATTTTGTGTGTATGATAGTACTCGGTGACCGAAGAACCTCCTTGTCGAAGATTGTGTAAGAGACTTTTGATCTCAAATATGGTTGAGGTGTTGTCCACATTTGAGTAGTTCTCCTTGGTTGTCTTCCATATTTCTGCAGTAGTGTCATAATACATGAAATTTTCACCAAACTCATTAGTCATGGAGTTGAGCAACCATGGCATAACAAGACTGTTTTCAAGTTTCCATTTTCATGGCTAGAATCGATCTTTTTGGGTTGCTTAGTCTCGCCAGTGATGTAGTCTTCCTTTCCTTTTCCTTGGAGGAAGATGCGGACAGATCTGGACCACTGTGTGTAGTTCTGTCCATTGAGTTTGTAGCTAGTAATAATAGTTGTTTCATGATGATTGGTGGTGTTTCCAGTTGTTGCTGCCTTAGGGTCAGCATCTAGGATGCTTTGACTACTCTGTTTTTCTTCCATGAGCAAATCCTAATTTTTTATTTATTTATTTTCAGATCAGAACTGTAGCTCTGATGCCATGTGAATATGTTGTATTTCTTATTTATTTTATACAGAATACAATATGGTATAAATAGCCTAGGAAGTACAAGTAAAACAGAAAACTAATTAAATCCTAATTAACTCAATTATTTACAATAAAAGAGAGAAATTATGAGGCTATTAAATGGTAAGAGAATATTTCTACAGTACAACTAATGAAAGCTGTACAGCTGTCCCTTAATGGACAAAATCGTAACCAACAAACACGAGTTGAAATATTGTACAAAAATCAAGCATTCCAAATACATGTCAAAAACTTATATCATATCCTGGGTACTTTTTCTTCCCCAATTAACCACCTCGTTAACCAACTTGGATCATCAGCAAAGAATTTACAAGATGAGGGAATGATCCCAAGGTCAGCCCCAACTTGGTCATACTCCTTTAGAGCTGCTTCCATCTCTGCTCCAACAGCAACATCATTAAGAATTTCAAATGAACTCATGCTTAGAGCATCCGCATAGTGTTGCTCTCTCTCGTGATCATTTTGGAAAAGTTCAAAGGCAGGTCCCTGCATAAGTAGAAGACAATGTGGGAAAAATACTAAAACTGCACTTTGACAGCATAAGTTGCAATAACACCACAGAACATCCGGTTCTGTTATCTGTTTCATGTCATTATTTATCTGTTTGTTGTTTTCCTTCTTATGTACATTTCTTGCATGTTGGATAAACAAACATAACATGAGGATTTAGGGTATCTATGCAGCATAGAAATTTATTTTAAATAAACTAAAAATATCTTAAAATACCTTTCTTGGGTATATGCAACATATAATAACTTCACCTAAAAGCTTAACCAGTTAGACAATGGCTATTTTCTTTTTGATCTTGGAATGGATTCAGGTATATCCACAGCGGGTAGGCGTAGGATTAATCCCAATGATGTAGAGTATTTGTTAAGAACAAACTCCTTTCCTAGTGGATGCTAAAACATAGGTCTTCGCATGTAGAGTATACTTTTATTTTAACCCAGCACTTTGACTTTCACCAAATTAATAAACAAAAAATAACACCAACTAACCCAGCAGGTAGTTAAAGGGTTAAACTAAGGCGGTACAATCCTCTGTTTGACGCAAGCTATGATTATAGAATAGTAACTAATAATGTTTGATTCTTATTATTCACGTGAAAAAACATACCTGACATAACTCAGCATAATGTTTATATATATCACTGCTCTCATCTTGATCACCAAGGAGGGTTCCTCCATACCAACCGTTGGCCTCGTTTGCTGAGGTCATTGTCAGGTACCTAAAAAATTAAGGATATAACAAAAGCATCATCTGTAAAATGCTACTAACTAAAGGCACCAAAAGGGAAAAGAGTAGGTGATTATTAGCCAATCAAAGAACAGCAGTATTTACTAACACAACTTTGGTTTTCTGGGATTTTCTGAAGATAGTACATCCTCCAAATGAACTTATCAACTTTTAAAGGAAACTTCATAATATAAGCAACTTTGATGTGGCTATTGCTAATTGTAAAGAATTAATAAAGTTGTCTATGTAAAGTCATTTTTGAAATCTAGGTTCTAAGTCTTACTCAACTTTACAAAATCGGTTTGTAAGGTGAGAGATGCACACAACTTATGAACACCATTCAGGCTATATCAGAATCTAATGTGGGACTCATTCGACACATCATTCACCCATACGACTGGACATTATAGTGTGAAGTTAGCAAGACTAAACACCTACGGGTACCCAATGGATTTAGGATAGTCTCTGAAATCGTCTTAGAATTTGTTTTAAATCTTACTCAACCCCACCAAACCGACTTATAACTGGATAGATGCTCACCACTTATAACAATTATTCAGGCCATATTACTATCAATAGTATTAACAGCTATGTTACCTCAGGCCAAATGTAGGAAAAATGACCAAATGGGACAAACATCAGATGATATTAGACGATGCATCAAAGCCTTGCAAGGATAATGCATGCTCTAGATACATACCTTTGAAAAACATCCTCTTCATTCATATCATTGTCAGAGGAAAGCCAATTCAAGTTACAAAAGTTATTAGCATGAGATCCCTCAATGTTAGTTTCATTGGAAGCAACTTTTGCAGCAGAGGAACCTTCTTCATACTTTCTCTGGCCAAAAAGCCAATTTGGGCTTCTGAGCTGTATCTCACTGGATAAAAACAGCCGAACATCAGCGAATCAACAAAAATTACCTTAAGATACCAAGAGCAAGAATATTTTTGCATCTCACAGCCAAACACTCCACTTACTATTTCCCCCCCTAAAATTAGAATACATATGGTTGGGAGGGAAGGGGAAACTGATATTATGACTAAAGTTTAAGTAAGGGACTTACACATAGAAATGAAGGGTATATATACTGATTTTATCAAACCAATTATTAACTCCTTTATATTAGATTATGTTCAATGTCAATTGAGTCGAGTAAAAGGAAGAATAAACTTCCTATGAATGATGTGGAGTGTATCCAACCTTTTGCCATTTTCATGAGTTAAAATCTTAACCAAAAACATTGTAAGTTTCTTGTGATTATTATAATATAATGTTGAAAGATAATCACAAAGTAATAAAATTTCATGTGATGCATTTGCATATGAACATTGATTAAAAAAAGTAGTAAAAGAAAAATGATGGTTCATAATATAATAAGAATCCCAAGCATTGATAGAAAAAATAAGTCGAAGGAACGGAAAAGAAAGCGTATGACAATACATTGTGCTGACCAATACATTTATTTTAACTAACAATAACTGGTACCAAATACAACTCATTAATGCAAGTTTAAAAAGCAATAACGGAGAGACAACATCAACTATTGTCATCATAAATCAACAAAAAGCAGAACTAAAGGAACCTGGTGTTAAAATGAATGGCAGGAAAAAATTTATTATTTGCATGTGCACATAAAAAATGAAGAGAAAAGGACAGCACCCTATAATCAGATAAATAAAAATATAAAAATGGGAAGTTGATAGTAAAAATAAATGGGAGGAGGGCGTGAGTTAGTTAGACAGTTGGATGTCAGTTTCAGTTATTTACAATCTGAATCTATAAAAGGACAGGTAATTCAGTACAGGGGTTTAAATAACAAGAGCGGGGTAGAAGGACAGCATTCATAAATTTAGATTTGAGCACTAAGCATAAGCTGTATTATGAAACTATGAAAGAGGAAACACTTTGTGAAGGGGAAACCTTTAGATAGAAAGTTTTCTCATAGGTTATTTTTAATTCAATAAAAACTAGCAACGCATTATTTTTCCTTTCCTTCCTCTGTTTTTCTCACCGCTCCCTCTGAAAAATCTGTTTCAAGGTGTGTGAACAGAATTAAATTAATCAAACAGCCACAAAGAATAAGAGATATTACGCTGCATCAGGTGCCACCCCACTGTTTCCAGAAACACCACCTGGCTTCTGATCAGGTTCGCATGAAAGTCTTACATTTTTAATTGTACTACACGTCTTTTCAATTAACTTGTCAAATGATGTCAGCTTTATGCGTGAGAAATCATCTCTGCAAGCTGGTACGGGGGTGAAGACCGTTCCATCTCTCCCAGAGGAGGGCTTAAGCTTGAGTTCAGAACTGCAAAATTTAAAAAGATATTGAAGATCAAAATGGTAAATAAACAACATATATAAAGGATGTGATTAGCAAGATAAAATGTAACACATTATAGAAGCATTAGGGATGGAATTTGATAGATATAATTCCTATCCAACAGAAGGGAGTTTTTTGGAAGTACAAATAAAATACAGGGTAAGAAGATCAAATGCTCCCCACCAAGAACAGAAACATTTACCAATATCAGATTCACTTTCTCTTACTGCACGTCTGCAATTAACTTTTGCTTCCACATACTCACTTCACACACTCATTACAAATGCCTTCTCCTGATTATAATTGGGCCTTAGATTCAAGTTACAAGAATATGCATGTAAGACATTCCATGGTTGCACGGGTCCAATAATACTTACTTGAAAATAATAAAAATTGTGATAATTTGATGATAATACACACAAACAAGCTGTGCATAAAAAGGGAATCTCAAACTTAGGGATTGACAACAATCAGACCTATGAATCTACTCTATCTAAGGAAACTATATCACATAAAGAAAAAACAAGGAAAGAAATCAACAAAATCATCTTCATAAGTTAGAGCATATATGTCATTTGCATATAGTTTGTAACATGTATATATGCTATCCTAGAACCTCACAAGAACTAGGTGAAGATGTTTGCTAGTTGATCATTATAAAAAACGGAGGAACACTTGATAACAGTTTTTTCCCATATGAAATAACAATAAATCTCAATGTTTGATCCGCTAATTAAATATTGGACTTGAACAATTTGGTAGGAATGATAGGATGTGGTGTTTTAGCATACGATCATTTCGAAAAGAAAAAAAAAGATAAGGATTACTAGCAATGCGATCAAAAGTATTAGAACTCAAAATATCAGATCCAAAGTCCGTAATAAGAGAAAGAACAAAAATTATCAATGTGGGTAATAGTATGTTTTGGCTTGCTGGGCAACTTTAAGTTGAAGATCTCCTTATATGGCATATACTTAGTTGTGAGGAAAAAAATAAAAACCACAGGCTCTGACAAATTAGGCAAAACCAAATTAAAAAAAAAATACAGCAAACTGGACCAAAGCAGTGCAAATGAAAGCCAAAATAGTGACCCTAAAGGTTGTTTGTGAAGAAGAACATCCAACTTGATATTGAAACATAAAAATGAGGAAAGGTCCAAGTAGAGCATGGATAGGAATTTTATACATCTCCGAATCTGATTCAGAGGAATCGCATCTGTAAGATCCTGAAAGCTCCATTCGAGAGGGATTCTACAAGGAAGAACAAATCTAAGAGGGGTGAATTTGATGGGATGGTTTTCTCCTGGTAAAGTTTCCGAGAACAGCAAATATTGTTGCTTGGAGAATAGATCATTCTAGGTCTTGTGAGCTGACAAACAAGACTATCTTAATCAACTATGGGCTGTAGACCAAGGATATGCCCTAACCAGAGGATTTAGGGTTACAGCTTTGCTGGATCAAAACCTTGTTCTCTGATGCCAACATGAAACAAATGAATTTCTCATATTTGAGTATTTGATGATACCACACTTGGGATATGAACTGTAGTGCTGTATATATAAGGGATAAGGGAATCCCCGCACTTGGGGATTGAAACAGATCAGTTATGAATCCCTGCCTGAACTTGGGGATTGAGAAAAATCACAATTATGAATCTACTCTAAGGAAAATAGATCATATATAACAGAAAATATAAGAAAGGAAATAAACACAGCACAAGTCATTAAGTAACAAGGAGGCCTCACAACTTCTCAGAAATAAGATCATCTCCAATCCCAGATACATGGAGATAATAATCTGAATCAAGCTCCCATAGAGCAGGTTTTCCTTCCTGTGGTTGAAAGTAACCTAAAAATCTGGAAATGGTACAATGTCATCAGTATTTCAGACCATTATTCAAGACAAAAAAATTAAAAAAGGGACAGAGTATTTAAACATCCGAAGCCTAACAGTATCAAATCTTAATAAAGATGAGATATGAATTCCATTTAGGAAAGGAAAGATAAAATAGGTGGAAGGAAAAATACAAGTTTATTGCGTCTTGTTTTTCACCATCTGTATAAGCATTGCTATAATAACGTTTTATGGATTTTAAAAATTCTCTAGATTGTGTTGTTGCTTTCCACTTTCCCTGCCTCTCTGGAAACACCTGTAATTCATAAAAAATACATCTATTATACCAGCAGCAAAAATGAAATGCAAATAAGAAAATTAGATAATTATCTAACAGACTACACAAATTTAGAATCATGTAAAGTATGACATACAGTATTATGAGCTGCAGAACCACCATACTGCTGGGCAAGAGCATCTCCCATACTTTGATACATATCCATTAGAGCTGCCGCAATACTACTGTCAGGATCCACTTTTGGCACATCCGTCAAACCCATTGCATGGAGCTGGCGTCCTAAAGCTTGAAGGCCATAAGCATACTGGGCGACATTTGTACGGTCCAAGCAGTCAATGCAGTTAGTACGGAGAACTCCACTCTGAAAATGAGGTGCCTCACTATTAAAATAATTTATTTTGTGCTGATGGTTCATATCCTCTCTGTCTCGAATAGCCATAGAATTAAGCATTTCACTAATGCTCCCATTCCTTGCAAGATCCCCAGAACTAGCTGTCAGATCTCTGAGTGAAGCATCCCTGTATAAGGAGAAATTGAAATATAAATAGAAATTATTTTCTCTTAAGCAATATTTTGCTCTTTTACACACAACAAAACTTCAATAAAGTTTTGTAAAATAAGAATCTCCCATACTTAACATCCTAGTTGACAAACTACCGACATGCCTTATCCCTACGCATAGTCAGGTAATGGATCAAATGATGTCGTTTGAATCTAAATTCTCAAGAATTAGGGTAATATATTTTACTGAATTGAAATATGTTGATAATACATCAGATATATAGATATATATATATATATATATATATACTAGATTACTATAAAACCAAATCCCTATTAGTACTTATATATAACTAAATCCCTACTAGTACTCCTATACAACTGAATCCCTATACTGGAGGGGTATTTTTAATAATAAAACAGAAATAGATTTTGACACTCCCCCTCAAGCAGATCAATAGGTGTTATCCATTCTCAACTTGGATACAATTCTTTAAAAATTATTGTTTAGCCCTTTAGTTAGAAGATTTGCAAGGTTGCCTAGGTAGGAGACATATGGAGTGCAATTTAGGCCCTACCATGTTTTTCTTTGATGAAATGTTTGTCGACTTCAATATGTTTGGTTCTATCATGTTGCACTGGATTATGTGTTATGCTAATAGCAGATTTATTATCACAAAAGAGTTTTATTGGTTCATTCCACTTCATCTTCAGATCTCCAAAATGATTTTCAACCATAGTAACTCGCATATCCCTAGTGTCAATGCCTTAAATGCTGCTTCAGCACTAGATCTATATACAACACTTTATTTCTTACTCTTCCAAGTCACGAAATTCCCACATAGGAAAGTGCATTATCATGTGGTTGACCTTCTATTTACAATTGACCCTGCATAATCAGCATTGATAGAATCACAGAAAAATAGCGATCTGTGAACGTAAAATGATAGATAAAATGGGAATTTATTGATTTATGGAAGAAGGGAAAATTCTGATACAATGTATAACCAGAGCAAAGCTCCTCCAGAGAAAATAGTATCTCCTAATTCAATGATAATTATAATTATTCATGAGCAATACTCCCCTACCCTCCTTTATTTATTCCCCTATGTGTAACTGAAATCCCTAGAATTTAATGAGTTTCTCTGCTCTGTCATTAATAGCCTGCTTATTCTCTTTTTTACCCTTACGGACATAAGTTCTCCACACTGCAGATTTGGACCTTTCACTAGTCTTAAGCCCACTAATTCTATCATTACCGCCATCAGGAACTGCAGCCTTGTCCTCAAGGCTGAGAGATGGAAATTGACTTTTTAGTAGTAATTCATCCTCCCAAGTTGTGTCTTCTACAGCTCTTCCTTTCCAACGCACCAGCCATTGTCGCACCAGCTGTCCTTCTTTCATCACTGATCTTGCAGCCAGCAATTCTTCCGGTTCTTCCCCCTCTTCTGCTTCCATTTCTAACCCGTCTGGTAGTTGAGATTCAGCAGAATAGTCTCCAATAGCTTTCTTGAGTTGTGAAATGTGAAACACTGCATGCACTCTACTTCCTTCTGGTAGCTTCAACTTGTAGGATACTGCCCCTATTTTCTTTAGGATCGGAAATGGTCCAAAGTACCGTGGAGCCAGTTTTTGGTTAATCCTTCTAGTCACTGTCTACTGTCTATGGGGTCAGAGCTTCAAAAATACCCACTCACCCACTTCAAATGAATATGCTTTTCTTTTCTTGTCCGCATACCTCTT
>NC_021165.2:48944214-48951889 GCF_000331145.2 Cicer arietinum
TCACCATCAAATGATGGCAACTCAACTTTCTTCACTGCCATCTTATACTCTGTCACTGAGTCCTCAGAATGTGCATATTGTTCCCCCGTTCCAATTGGTCGTTGCTCTAGCAACCTCGTGAACTCGCTCATCATAATTTCGCGAAATTCCCTCAACTCATGGCGAACAGATTCTTCCACCGCTGAGATTCTTGCTTCAACTGCTTCCATTCGATCTGACAGCTTCGGTGGCATGTACAACGTACAAAAATCACTGGTACTTCTCGAAGATCCGGCAGGTCGGACCAATGATAGAATCACAGAAAAATAGCGATCTGTGAACGTAAAATGATAGATAAAATGGGAATTTATTGATTTATGGAAGAAGGGAAAATTCTGATACAATGTATAACCAGAGCAAAGCTCCTCCAGAGAAAATAGTATCTCCTAATTCAATGATAATTATAATTATTCATGAGCAATACTCCCCTACCCTCCTTTATTTATTCCCCTATGTGTAACTGAAATCCCTAGAATTTAATGAGTTTCTCTGCCCTGTCATTAATAGCCTGCTTATTCTCTTTTTTACCCTTACGGACATAAGTTCTCCACACTGCAGATTTGGACCTTTCACTAGTCTTAAGCCCACTAATTCTATCAAGCATCAATATATGCTTCAAGACCCACATTTCCATTTCTTCTGAACAAAATTCCTCTTCTTGGAGTTCCTCTCAAATATTGCACGATTCTGAGTGCACCTTACAAGAGTACCTCCTCTGGTTGGTGCTTGAATTTGACTAACTAGGCTTACAGTGAAGGCAACATCAAATCAAGTATGTGACAAATATATGAGTCTTCCAACTAATCTTTGGTACATTTGCTTGCCAACTGCAATGTCTTCTTCTGCATTTTCCAACTTTAAATTTGGATCGATTGGTGTACTCTTTGGCTTGCATGTTGTCTTGTTCGTTTCTTGCAAAAGATTTGTGATGTATTTTTGTTGGAATATGAAAATCTCTTTCTTAGAGTGCGTCACTTCAATTCCCAAGAAATATTTCAATTTTCCCAAGGTTTTAATCTCAAATTCCTTGGCTAGGTGTTGTCCTAACAGTTGTTGCTCCTTTTCATTGTCACCGGTCACTATAATGTCAACTAATAACGTTGTTATTCCCCTTGACTCAGAGTGTATGATAAAGAGGGTATGATCTATTTGACTTTGTTTGAAGCTTAGACCCACCTTGACTCTAGCAAACCTCCCAAACCACGCTCGTGGTGATTGTTTAAGCCCATATAGAGTCTTTTTTAGCTTACAAACAGTGTTGGCGGCAATATGTTCAATATATCCAGGGGTAAGTCCATATAATTCTCTTATTCTAGATCTCTATGGAGAAAGGCATTTTTTACAACAAATTGGTTCAAGTTCCAATTGTATTTAGCTGCTAGAGATAATATCACCTTGACGGTATTCATTTTTGCAACCTGAACAAATGTTTTCAAGTAATCCACTCCATACGTTTGAGTATATCCTTTAACTACCAATCTTGCCTTGTACCTCTCAATAGACCCATCAGCCTTCTACTTTACAGTTTATACCCACTTGCATCCTACAGGTTTCTTTCCAAATTTCTTTCCATTTGGTAGAGGGACCAAATTCCAAGTACCGTTCTTGTCCAGTGCTTCCATTTTCAAGTCCATGGCTTGTTTCCATTTCATGTCAAACAATGCTTCAGATAGAGAGGTAGGTATAGTGGTAGTGTTCAAGCTTGTGAGAAAGGCTTTCTAGGTAGCTGAAAATTGTTCAAAACATAAGTAGTTGAATAAAAGGTAGAGTGGTTTATTGGTACATGTCCTAGTATTCTTCCTAAGGGCAATTGGGATATGAAGGTGATCCTAAGTTGGTGGTGTGTTGGATTCTAATTCCTGGGGATAGAAAGATTCATAGATTAGATCACTAGAATTTGAAGCGTCAAGGGAAGTTACCTCATGTAAGGTCGAATTGGAGTCATGGATGTGAATACATTCAAGAATGACCTTTGTTCTTCTTGTATATACTACATTCTTATCATATCTTACATCAGTGTCATCGTTTCCATCTTCCTCATAATCAATTTCAGTCTCAATATTGTCATTTCCGTCTTTTTCAAAATCAATTTAAGTCTCAATTTTTGGTTCAAGAGTCAACTCAAGAAATAGAAGAGATTCATCTTCCTTGTATTATCCCCCCAAAAGATGAGTTTGACCAAAGAAACTTTCTTGTTCATGGAAGGTGACATCTCGGGAGACAGAATTTTTGGGATGATGAATGATAACATTTGTAGCCCTTTTGGATGGAAGAGTACTCGACAAAGATACATTTTAAGACTCTAAGATCAAGTTTCCCTCTACTACCACTATAAATATGGACAAACGATGCACACCCAAATATTTAGGGAGTAAAATTGCTACAGGTGGACACATTACGGTAGAACGAGGACAGGGCCTCCATGGGGGTTTTGAAGGCAGGGACACTAGAAGGTAATCGATTTATGAGATACAATGCAGTTAAAGCTGCCTCTCTCCAAAAAAAATTGGGAACTTTATTTTGAAATAACATCGCTTGAGTTTGATCTAACAAATGCCCATTTTTCCTCTCAGCAGACCCATTTTATTGGGGTGTTGTAACACATGAGGACTCACGAAGCAAGCTCACACACTTCACAGTGAACACTTTCTACCTCTAATTTTTTGAAGAGGAATGGAAACAACTGTTTTATGACTCTAAATGAAGGATTACTCAAGTGGCAGTGATACAAAATGACCTTGTCCCTATTGGTCTTTATTGATTTAGAAAGAAAAAAAAGGGTTGGTATTGTTGAGTAGATTTGAAGGAAGATTTTGATTATCCAAGTAATAATGACCATTTTGTTCTCTAGCATAACCAATTGTCCTCCCTGAATTCTTGTCCTTAAAGACACAAGATTTGTTATAAAAAAACATTACATGATAGGTCTTATGTTAGTTTTTGTATGGAAATTAAGCTAGTGGACAATTTAGGAATACGAAACACATTTCTTAGAGTTACGGATGAGTTTATTTGGTCATCTCCTTGACCTACTGCAGTCAGAAGGGTACCATATGTTGTGGATATTTTCTTGTTGCTAGGGCAAGGTGAATAAGTGGAGAAGTGTGAATGTAAGGATGTCATGTGGTCAATAACTCCATAATCCAGTATCCAATATTAGTTATAGGTTGTGTGTAGGTAAGGATGTCATGTGGTCAATGACTCCATAATCCAGTATCCAATATTAGTTATAGGTTGTATCTGAAGCATTAAGTCCAAATGAAAATTAAAACTTACCTAATACCTATTGGTTTCTCCAACTTACTAAGAAGTGATCTAATCTTCTCTACTTCATCTTCATTGACTCGAGTCAATCCACTTTTGCTTTCTTTAACTACCATATTCGTAAAATCAGCAGACAAACGATATTAGAGACAAAAGATTGATCTATCAAACAAAACAAACTTCAAACGTCCAAAAATATCCATAAACTATAAGTGTGTTATAATGCCGCAATAGAAAAGTCCAAGCAAAAATCGAGTGAGCTTCAAATGATCCACAGACAAAAGTGCTCTGATCAGAAAGTGAACCCACAAAACGAAACGAGAAACGACCGGTCTATAATCTGATTGAAAATGACGGTGAACAAAGATCTAGAAGGCAGCACGTGGGCACCACGCGCCAGATATGACGTCGCAAGTGGATGGGGGCAACGACTATTTACTTATGGGGGAAACAAATTGTTAAATATACTAAAGTAAAATATATTCATCTCGTGGGGGAAATTGTCCCTTTCTCTTGAACATGGATCCATGCATGCACACATTGCTCGAAAGGTTTTAAAAGTATTCCTTGTGACTATCAAAAATTGCACTTCACCTACTACTAGGGATTTAAATTACAGGAAAAAAAAAATATCTTCTCAGCTATAGAGTTGCCACTTCGTTGGTGGGGTGCATTTCTCTCCCTTTCTCTACTTGCCAATTGTAGACCCGCTCTATCTTTCCAAATTCAAATCCATGTATCTATTTGAAGCACCCCCACAATACCTTCAACGTTTTTACGGCAATAAACTTTGCAATCTTTCCCACTTCTTCTTCAAAGAGTTGGAATCAGAACTTACAAATATGTGAGTACAACAAACCGACCATGTGAGAGATAGAGATCCACACAAGACAACACATAATTGAGAATGAAAGATTTAGAGCACCGGGCCTTAGCTGGTTTGGTCAAGCATGAAAAATATCCGTAGAAGCACCAGTAAAGAGAGTGGATAAGATGGAGAATGAGGTAGAGAAAAGGAAAAGAAAAGGTCAAGCCACTTAGAAGCATTTAGATTTAAATGGGATGCCATTAGACCTAATTCATGCTAAGACATCATGGCATTGTGTAATCTATGTAGCCAACAATGGGGAAAAATTTGTCAATGTTATTAACTTTTTGTATTGAGCTTATGATTCAACTAAAACATAAATGGAACACAAGAAAAAACTGTATTGGATAATAGATTACAATTTGAACGATGGATCCTACCTTCCTGTGCTCGTTCGATTACTCTTGTTTGCCCTCTTTATGATATTGGGTTTGCCACTATAGTAAAAACTTGTTAAATCAAGTGCTTCACTTGCTACACCTCCTAAAACTGCCAAAACATTTGCAGACTTGCTTTGAAAACAGAAGAGCATAGTAGGGAATAGTCAGATTTAAAATAGAACTGCAGGAATAAACAAAGAAACCCCTACCGAAGGACAAAATGGTAAAGATTAATATCCTCACCTTTTTGCAAACTTGTGAAAGTCCCAGTGAATAAATCTAAGATGGTTCTCTACTGGGAAAATTTGGTTCAGATATCCAACAGCATTTGCAAATTCACGCCTCAGCATCATTTCTCGAGGCCTTTTCTCAACTGTCTGCATTTTATCATTTAAATCAGCCACAAAAATATAAAAATCAAAAATTTAAATGAAGAAATACATCAATGCGAAAAGAAAAAAATACGAAGTTTCAAAGATGATGAATCCCCCTTAAGAAAAGAGTTGTTAGAATATTTCAAAAATGTATGACCACATCATTATTTTTTAAAAATTTGGGTTAAGCCTAACTCACACAAAAACTAGCTAACGAGTGATAATTGCCGAAGTTTTACAAGGATTACTTTGGTTATATCTCGAGTTAATGTAGAATCTCGACACACTCCCTACACACCCAAGATAGGACTTTTGATGCGTAAAGTTTGGATATCTATGAGTGAACTAATAACAAATCTAGGTTAGGTTGTGATACCATCTCAGAATTTGGATTCAGTCTAAAACAAACCCAAAAGCTAATTGAAGGAACGAGAATTGAAAAATTCTTATACGGGCTACTTTTCTCTTCAAGAACCAGGATGCAGACAAATACTAGGTCTTTCTCCAAAGAAATTAACAAGTAAATTGATATTTGTGAACTTCTTAATTGTTATTTTGTATTGGGAATTACCTTAATTAAATTAAGAACAATAATGGGATTGCCATATCTCTTAGCAAGGTCTTCAAAATGAAACTTTGTTGCTTGGTATGTTGGATCATACCTCTGCACTGGAAATCAAAACAGGGGGAGAAAAAATATCAAAAGAAAAGTATTATAACAGCATAGAATTTAACAATTAACAGGATGAATATTGATCCCATCTGTATTCTTACAGATTATGTCAGGCTTAGGGCTAAATCTTGATGCTTCTTGTGACCAGAAGAGTGGTATTGATCCACGCATTTGCACAACTGAACTCATTTTGCCCTTGCAGGAGCCAGTTTCTTCATCGAGGACAATCTGCTCAGTCTCAACATCATTAGCAACCCTCCCCCGATCATTCACTCCCCTTTTCAGGTACCTGCAAAAATAATTCATGATGAAGAAATTAATCCAACCATTTTTATTATAGCCACCAGATAGACACTTTGTGTAAATCAAATATCTTTACAAAATACTGATAATTCATGACAACAAAGAATATTTCATATTTCAGTACTGCTACATCTTCCAATTCAAATAACATAAAAATGCTAAATACGGAAAGAAAAAAAAAAGCATCAAAGAATAAATGTTCGACCAAGGGTGCATAATCAATTATTGTAAGCGTTTCCCCTAATCTAGATGAAAGGCCACAGAGACAAAAATTCATTTCTGCAACCATTGTAAAATGTCAATCTACAATCCTACCTAGTAGAACACTTGAGAACAATTAAAATGAAATAGTGAGTAATACTTCGACAGCAACTAATTTGATATGGGGTAGATATCTTCCCTGCCATAATAATTAAACCTCTATGAAAGGAGGGAAAACAACATATAGAGGGTATGCATAGGACAAAGAGAATGAGGAACCCAATCATCCAAATAAAAGGATAGCATCTCATTTATTAAATAACCTGCAGTAAAAACTAAAGACAACAACACTCTAAACCTAGATATGATCGTGTTGCTCCCAAGCAATAGAGTCAAGATTACGAATAAAGATTCAAAAACAAGTGACATATACAAAAAAACATAAGCTGAAATATAATATTTGACTCTAAAATAATGCAAGATTCAAGTCATAAATCAAAATGACAAAAAAGTGGTTGGCTACACAAAGTTCAGGGGTAAGCTATGATTGATGTGATGATTAATTAGAATGAATCAGGATTCAGGATTCATGTTGTGATTCAGGTTCAAGATAGTTACGCACAGCAATTTGTATTGATTGTGTTCATTCTTGTTTTGGATTGGGATACAACCCGCATTTCTTGTAAGGTATCTATTGATAACCATTTTAGTCATTTGAGAGAGTTAGAGCTGAGAGGAACAGACCCTTGAAGAACTGTATTTCGCATTCGGAGGAACTGTTCCCCAAGTTTTCAATTAAATTACTAGGTTCATCCTTTAGGCAACCCGTAATTACTAGGTTTCTAGACAAATTTGTGTACTACTAGTAGCTTTATTCTTGAGGCAATGTAAAATAGAAAATAGAGTTCGCGACCATTATAATTGGGCTTGACAATTACGGTAAAGATTCAACTATCTTTTGGATGCAATTCAACTTCATTTACAGCTGAGTATGCCAAGCTTCAGGCTTTGCAATATAGTGACTCGACTGAATGATTATAATGATGTTGAATTTGGCAACTAATATGCATGCAAAGGAAGTTCTCTAAACAAATAATATTATCTCAGCTTTGGCATCTTGACAATAAATAAATAGATTATAGGATTCACAATGTACTGTGCCTTGCACTCTACCACCAAATGTATTGTAGACAAAATGTAGGATAGGACTAAGACTTGCAAGGTTACCCTAAACCTGCACTATACTGAAACACTAAAATATCCTTCTGTTCCAATAAAATACAGATGCAGCTTATTTTACAATTCAACAAGGTCACTAAAGCAGTATTTTTCATTTCCGATGGATCTATAACTATCACCCAGCTAATCAAACACTACTATAACTAGTTGAGTAGTTACACCAACTCCATTGAAAACTGCTGCAGTTATAAGATAACAAGTTGGAAAAACTTTCAGTGTACCAGATGGTTCCACTAACCTTCAGTGAGGAGGGGGAGAGAAGTCTTAAGTGATATATACATATATACGTGTGTGTCTGTGTGTGTGGGGGGGGGTACAAATTCAGTAGGACACT
>NC_021165.2:48952029-48962007 GCF_000331145.2 Cicer arietinum
GCAGGACACTTTTAAGGAAGAAGTTTAAACCTAATCATGAAAAGTTAAATTATTACAATGACTTCAGGATATCTGAATCAATTGCATAGAATTAAATAAAATATCAAAGCATGAACATACCGTGTCCCTGCAAAATGTCTAGAGCGTCGAGAAATCAAGGAAACACTGAAGTCCCTCCCAAAGATTGATAGGCGAACCTGCCATTTTATAAATCCTAAATTGGTTATAATGGCAAAGGCTCTAGATAGTAAAACTGATTATCAGGACAGTAAAATCAAGTAATTACAAGGGAAAAATAGGCAATGAAGTAAGTCTTCATACATGTATGTGGTAACCTTAAAGGCCTGGTTTCCTTTAGTTAAGAAATATGAAACTAATACTCAGAGATAGTCTAAGATACTCCAAGATGAGAATCTAATCTAATCCAATGAGATAATCAAAGATACTCTAAGAAAATAAGAAAATGTCAAGATATTATAAGATATTTTCATATTCTCTAACACTTTAGAACAGCAACTATTTCTATGTTCTTCGTTTAATCTTCAGGTCAATATGTATCACAATCAAATAGCACATTTGAGGCATAACAGTTCATATCAATTAAATGCCCTGTATGGAATGGATTAACTAAATTTAACAAATAAATGCATGTTCAATCAAGAGTATATAATATTACAGTTGACAAATAACAAACCATCATCAATGACAGACTGCAGAAAGGAAGCAACGTACCTGCCTAAAATGGCCATGAACCAGAGCTATAGTCCAAATGGTGTTATTGCACCTTGATCTGATAGCTTGTGTCAAATAAGCGTTCCAGACAAATATATTATCGTAGGGCATTTCTCCTTCTTGATCAGAGACAACGTTCTTTTGCAAACTTTGCATTATAGGGTAGGTGTAACTAAAGAAGAAATCCTTGGTCAAATCAACACTGGACAAAAGCTTTTTGTATCTGCAGTGAGAGTAGGCAATGTTAAGTTGTTTCGAAGTTCAATTCATAAAGATGAACAAATTTTGATTGCAATTGTGAGATGCAGTCAAATTACCTTAGCTCAGTTTTAGAGTGAGCTAAATCAGATTGAATTGAAACATGAGGAATTGTTATCAATTGGCTCTCCTTGATGCTATAGATTGCATGCCCACATATAGAACCAATTTGTCTGCGCTTAGTTACGAGAATCAAATAGTAAGACTCGAGAAACTTGATGCAGCCTAGAGAAACATGAGAGAATCAATTAGAAAGATTGTTACATTTTTATAGATAAAAGCATTTATCTGTATGGTATGCGGGAGTACCACTGCATTTACCCACCCAAGACCCCACCAAATTCTGTTTCAGAAGGTCAAAAACTGTTTGCTTATAGCGGATAGCTTAAAGTAGCTTGGTAACAATTATTCTTTCATGGAATTATAGCATTTTTTCACTAACTTAAAGTGATTGTTCAGATGCTACTTTAAGTAGCTTTTGATTTTTGAACTTATAGCTTAAATCGTATTATCTCTTCTGTCATTTTTACTCTCATTAATTCAACCATTAATTTAACAAAAACTTCAAATTTAATTTGGTAGCTAATCCGCTATCATCTAGCTTATTTATTAGCAGCTATAAGTTCATCTACTATTATCTAGCTTATCTGCTATAAGTTGTAAGGTCATCTACTTAACTAACTTATCTGCTACATGCTATAAGCTTATATGTTATCAACTAGCTTATCAATCATCTGTTACATTTACCAAACATAAAAAATTATCTTGCTTAATTTCATTCTATTACTTATACATGTTATCTTATGTGACTTCATTCCAATATTATAGCATCAATCCAAAAATTATAGATAATTATAATACTAACCAGCTATTCCAAAAACTTTGGCGACGAAAGTGAGGCCGCCGGTGGCTCTGTTACCTTCAGCAATTCGCTGAAGCAAGCTCTTGATTTCATGGGGAGAATATAAGACAGGGTCTTGACTGATGTTGAGATCAGACTGCTCTGATCGATCGATTTTCAATACACGAAAGTATCTCTTGTTTCGATCACTTCCAATTAGGTAAAATCTCTGCTCGCTTACAATCAAACAAACAAAATCAATCTATGAATATTAGGTTAGATTAATGGAATTGAATTCGAATAATGAATTGAATGTTACCGCTCTGGTTTCGTAGAGTTTGAACTTCTCGAGAGCGTAAGAGTCAGGATCTAGTTCTGGGGGATCATTGGAAGGGTGAATTTTTGCTGTCGATGTTGATGTTGTTAATCCTCCAATGTTAGAATTTTCTGATTTCGACATCTAAAATGTATTGATTTGCTTAACCTAAGCTTGAAATTTGTTTTAGCATTAACAGAAATATTCAAAATCCAACTCTTTCGTTTCTAATTCAATGTTTCCTTTCTATGGAGAGGGGGAGATGTTTCTTAGAAGAATGAGAAAACAGACGCTGGTGCTACCATGCTGGTTAAGACTTGTGGGTGGGGGGGTGTTTATTGAAAAGGCAATACTAATCCAAATGTCAATTTTTTTTAATATAGTTATTTTAATAATTAAATTAGTTAAATTTATTTTATTTTATTAAATTATAAATTAGATTAGGTTTGTACCCCAAAAAAAATTAGGTTAGGTTTATTATTGTAAAAAAAATCTATATCACATTAGTTGACTATTTTAAATAAATTTTGTTGAAAAATATAATTAGTTTTGTTAATACGCGACAATGGATGTTACAAATATATAATAGATTAATTTATTATATATAAATATTATTATTAATATTATTATTATAATAATAATAATAATAATAATAATAATAAAAGGGTATTGCTTAAAAATATATATTGAATATGCATGGAAAGTTAATGATGCCGTAACTTTTTTTTTAGTTTTTTTTTTCTTGAAGACCCTGTGAATTTGCATGCTCTAGTTTTTGTGACCATTATTATTTGTTTTTTTTTTATTGTGTTGAGAAATAGGGTAAAGAGAAATATTTGTCAGATAGTTTTTTAATATAATAATATACTTTATTCGTATCAAAATAATTACTACATTTGATTATTTAACTCATATTAAAAAGATAATAAATAAAATAAAAAGAAAAATAATTTTATTAAATTATCTGTATTAATCATGATGTATTTTATTTATGAGAAATGAAAAATAATAATATAAGAGTGATATATATATATATATATATATATATTATATATATATATATATATATATATTATATTATTAATTAGATGAATTAATTGAAAAATTAAAGCTATAAAAATTGGATTAAAAATTAAAAGTAACCATCTTTCTCGAATAATTGTACTGTAAATGTGAAGTTATGAAACGAACTTCAATTTAAACAAATTTAAAATTCATACTTTTGATAAGACCATATGACTATTTCACCTTTTTTTCCTGGAGTGTAAAGATTTTTGTTTTGGTTTTATGGTCTAGGTTGGGATTGCCCCTCACTCTTGCAACATCTAGCAAAATGTCCAATCTTTCTACAAACATGTAATTCGTGTGGCATGACATGATTGATCTCCTTGATTGAATCCACACTTTGCACATCCCATATTCTTACTAATTGAAGCTTGTCCTTGCTAGTCCTTTGAAATAATGTGTACATAGTATAGATTCTTCTGAAACTTATTGTCCTTATTGTGGAATTTCTTTCCATAAGAGTTAAACTTATCATTCGGTTTTGCAGCTTCTAGCACTTGTATCTTTTGCTCGGTCACCCTAGACTTGTTTGCCAAGGTGGCATAGTCATGAGTCTCTAGAATTACGATAAAGCTTTTGCAACTCAGGCTTTAGTCCTTACTTAAATTTGATTGTCTTCCACTCGTCTTATGGAATGTCCCTAAGATAGTTATAGTACCTTGATAGAGCTTGAAACTTAGCGACATACTCTGCAATTGACATATTTCCTTGACGAAGATGAAGAAACTCTGTTTCCTTCTAAATGCGAACATTGTGGGGAAAATACTTTTCTAGAAATATCTTTTTAAACCTATCCCAAGTAATAGGAACTCCTTGTGTCAATAAATATCCTTTATCACAATTCCACCAATGTTCAACATCATATTCTAACATATAAACGACAAGGTCAAATTTTTGACCATCAATGCACCACATGATTCAAAAGATTTTCTCTAACTTCAGCAACCACTCATCTACATCAACTGGATCAAAACTGCCTCAAAATAGTGGTGGATTATTCTTTTGAAATTCGAAAAGTCCTACATATTGATGGTCTACGACTGCGATATTGGATCCCCTCAAATGACGAAGAGTCTTTGTCTGTTCTCACATGGTTGCAACTATCAAGCTGAGAACCTCAACAAGTGTGTCATTCGTCCCACGACTGTTAACTACCATAAATTTGCACACCACCAATGAAACACTAAGTTGGTCAAACCCAATATCCAACATAATAGCATGCAAAATTTATGACTATACCGAGCAATCCTATAAGTCCAAGTTTTGTTTTTTTTTTTCTTAAAAAAGAAAAATAAAGTAAAGTAAACTCACACCACATTCCAATCAGGTTCAACGTGATTGTGATACCAAAAATGTATCACCTAGTTACGTGGATATAATAATTGAGGTAATAACAAAAAAAAAAACAATACAAGAATTGTTGAAGTTTGCGACACTTGGCCTGCGACGGTTCTGAAATAACCGCCCTCACCACCACATTGCGACGGTTCCTGGGGAGGTTTTTGTCAACCGCCGCAACCATATAAAGCACACGAGTGACGTTTTTCACCCTCACCACCAGTTTGTGACGGTTCCTGTGGCGGTTTTAATCAACTGTCGTCGTCGTTTAAAGCATAAACCTCTCTCGTGTTTCATTTTCCAAATTTTGTAATTTCATTTCTCACTCCCGCGTGTATTCCTTTCTTAGCCCCGCGTATGTTACTTTCTCAACCCTAAAATTTCCGAAAACCCCCAAATCTCTCAACCTCTGTCAATCCTAAAATTTCTGAAGGAAACGAAATCAAAGAAGAAACAAAATCACCTCTGTAAAAGAAGGTGATTTATCATCTTGGAAACAAAATCAACTCTTGCAAAGGTAATCGCTCAATCTATCAATTTCTCAAATTGCTAAAATTGAAAAACGAAAACTGATAACTTTCTCCGTCTTCATAAACAATTAACCTTTTGCTAAAAGGGATGATGAAATGCATCGTGGGGGTTATATACAATTAGTTTAGCTTTGTGAATGTGCTAGTTCTTATGTTAACCCTAAGTTATTTGGCTCTTCTCTGCAACCATTCTTTCTGCTTTTTAATTTTTGCACCAACAATCCCTGTTATTGTGCTTAATATTATGTTTGAATATTAGTAGCAATGAACTTTGATGGTTAGTTATGAATATGTGTTTAATTTTGTGCATTATTCTATTTTAAGTCATGATATGTGTATGGAATAAAGTTGTTTGAGTGCTAAGTTTGAGTGCTATGTTCTACACTTTGAGTGCTAAATTCTGTACTTTGAGTTCTAAGTTCAGTTTTTATGGAATTGATTTTATTCAAAACAATTTGTGCCAAACATAAGTTAGGCATAGGAATAGAAGTTACCTATTGGTGCCAAACAGAAAAAAAAATAAATAAATAAAGATATATTTTTTTACTTATATATGATTATGCTTCCACCCCAATCATACAGGAGAGTGTTTGGTGTTAGTTTTCATTTAGTTATTTTAAAATACAAGAGTAAAGATTGATTTTCATGGTAAAATACAAGTTAAATTATATTTTTTTTAAAAGGACATATTTAGACATGAGATTGGAAAATGATTAATTTTGATTCCACTTAACCGTTTAGTTCCATTTTTTGGGTGCGCCAAGTGTTATCTTAATTTTGAAATTAATCATAATGAATGAAAAGCATCACACACAAATTTGGTTTAAAATATAAGTAGATTAGTGAACAATTTTCATATCATTGGGAAAAAGTTCAAACTTTAAAATCAATTCTGGAAACATTGCAGATGAATGGAACTGAAATCGAAGACAACTCAATGGTTGGTTAACAAGTACTTACCCAAGACAACAATCCTTGTTATTTTGCTTAATATTATGTTTGAATATTAGTAGCAATGAACTTTGATGATTAGTTATGAATATGTGTTTAATTTTGTGTATTATTGTATTTTAAGTCATTATATGTGTATGGAATAAAGCTCTTTGAGTGCTAAGTTCTGCACTTTGTGTGCTAAGTTCTGTTTTTATGGAATGATTCATCAAAGAATGGTTTAATAGGATCACATAATTTCTTAAAAAAAGTCTTAATGGGCACTTTGAGTGCTAAGTTCTGTTTTTAAAATTTGCTTGTAGGTGTGTCCATTCAATACCACTTGCCATAGTTGAAGCAGAAGAGATATATGGTGCAAGGCCTGCTGCAGTTTTGAACTTGGGTAGACACTACTGCAACCATTGTTGTTTCTGTTTTTATGAATTTTATAACACTTTTAATGTTTTTAAACATTATATACTTTACCTTAAAACCACATTTAGTTAAAATTGATTTTATACAAGTTAAATTATATTGTTTTTTTTTAAAGGCTAGAACTAGACATGAGATTGGAAAATGATTAATTTTGATTCCACTTAACCGTTTAATTCCTTTTTATTTTTTTTTTCGCCAAGTGTTATCTTAATTTTGAAATTAATCATAATGAAAAAAAAAAACATCACGCACAATTGAAGCAAGTTTTATGGAGTTCATTTTTAACCTTTTTCTTCTACAATCTATAGAATATGATTGGTGGTTAAAATAAGCAATGACCTCCAGATTCATGAATTTATAAAGTTTCTTCATGAATTTATAATGTTGCTAGAATTTTATTGACATTCCAATAGATTCTTCACATATCCTTCTAATTTTGTTTAATGTCCACAACAAAATGAAAAATAGGTAGTGTATTTAATGTATCCATTATATATGTGGTTATTCATAAAATAAGTATGTATTGATGTATTTAATTTTAGTTTTTAAAAGGCACTTAATAGTATTACTTAAGAGTATATTTTGGAAAAAATGATAAACCTATTTAGTAATTTGAAATGAGACTTATAGATATAGTATAGATTCTAGCTTAGTACGCAAATATGAAACATCCATGCTGCATATGTTGTGTTCCTAAAATGAAATTGTTGGCTGATAAGTTGTTTCATTGTTGCTTTTTTCACTACAAGAAAATTTCAGTTTTACAACACTTGGCCTGCGACGGTTCTTCCTTAACCGCCCTCACCACAACATCGCGTCGGTTCATTGTTGTTTAGTGAGTTTTTCAATTGTTTTAATGTTTTTGGGGTGGTTGAAAGTTTAGACTTTAGGAAATAATATAGGTTAAGTTGGCTTGTTAAACATGTAATGGATAAACTGAAGTAAATAAAATATGTTAATGATTGGTTTGTTTGAGATTGGTTTCTTTGCATTTAAAAATAATTTCTAGATTGATTTGTTTCAATTTAAAACTAGTTTACAGATTGATTTGTTTGCATTTAAAACTAGTAGTTACAATTGGTTTGTTTCCAGATTGGTTTGTTTGAAGTAAAGAAGTTGGTTTGTTTGCATTTAAAACTAGTTTCCATATTGGTTTCTTGATGATTGGTTTATTAATTGAATTAGTTTCCAGATTGAATAACACCGCGTCTTGCCTCTCTTCGGTGACGGTGCTGCTTCCTACCTCTCTCCGGTGACAGTGCTTCTTTGTGCCCCTCTCCGGTGACGGCGTTGCTTTCGGCCTCTCTCTGGTGACGGTGCAGCGCAACACTTCTCCATCGACGGCGCAACATAACGCAATAGGCAAGATAATTTTATTATGTAAAAGCTGATAGGACAACTTATTTGTAAAAATCCATTTAAGTTAAAGCAGTGCTCCTATCTATTATTATAAATTTTGCTTAATCCTTCATTAGAGTTAATCAACTCCCTAACTAGTGATTCAATGAAGCATATTCAACCATAAATGTTGTTGCTTACTAAGTTACATAAATATATTTGCCCTCCCTAACTTGTTGCTATGTGTAAGTAATGAACTTAATTTTTGTAGAATCTGGAACAAGTCCTGACAATTCTTGTTGTTTTTAAACCTCACTATTTTCTTTTATTGTATTTATATGGATTGAAAAATTCTTTATTTGTGCAGACTTTGCTAAAATGATATGTTTGGGTGATTTTGTTAGCCCGTCTAATGCTAAATTAACAGTTCAATGCATAATTAACCGTTCTTTATCTCTCTTATGTCCTTAATATATGTTAGACTACTAGAAAATATGTTTTAATGGTAATTTTCTGTTCTCTTTCTTTTTTTTATTCAGTTCGATTCTTCATAATTCATTTTTCTTTTGATATTTTGTTTTGCCTTTTCACTAACGCTGGAAGCAAAATAACATTCCTAGGAGAACACAAATTTGAAAGAAGGGGAAATAATGTGTTGTAACTGAGTTTTTCCTTTTGGGTTTAACATGTTGTTTTAAGATTATGACCTATTTTGACTAACTTATATATTGTCAATCTGCCATAAACAAAACACTAGTGAGATTGTATGAAATAATTTATGATAATAGACAACAACTTATGATATAGGATTTGAAATCTAAATTTGAGTGATATAGAATTTATAAATCTGAATTTAAGACTGATTATAATATTTAGGAATAGTTGTAGTAGTGATATGGCGATTCCATGATTAATTTTTGACTTGTTAACCATTTAGATTGAACTTTGTTTTTTTGAGATTTTTGAACTAATTGAAGGGGAATGTCATTGTTATCTTTAAATTTCATAACATGTTAAGGATGTTCTGGGCGTTGGTACTAGAAGGGGAAATAATGTGTTGTAACTGATTTTATCAAGTGCGATCACTTATTCATATTGACAATTTCATTGAACTTATAACTTTTTGGCCTTTTTCTTGACTAGTATTCAGTTACATACAATGTTACAAGTGATCAAATTTTTCTAAAATCTTGACGAGTTTCATAAAATAATACCAGAAAAAATGCAGAAAATTTTTTTACAAGTGTTCTTTTGAACCTTATTTTTGAAATAAGTAAAATCAAATGGCTCAAAATAATGTTGCAACTCTATAAGCCAGTTGGAAAAATGATATATTAATTGGACACATTTTTTGTCTTTCAAAATGATTCTTTGTATGTTATGTACATTGAAGTTGGTTCTTCGTATGTTATGTTGATCTGGTTCTTTGTATGTTATGCTGATCAAAGGTAATGAAATAGTGTCAATGGATAAATAGATGTGTTGTTATGTGCATTGATGCTGGTTCTTATTTTGGGTTTGATTTGGTGTAAGGTTTTTCTCTATATTTTTAAGCCTTTAATTTAAAGTAGTAGTCACGTATGTGTAGAACTAGATAAATCTTTATTATTATTTTTCTATATCTCATGCAGTAAACATGCTTATTAGTTCAAAATCATCATGTGTATTTTCTCATTTGTATTTATATCTATAAAGTGTCATGCATTAAGCACCTTTTATTTCATTTATAGTTTATACAATATTGTATTATAATGTTACAACTAATGTTATCTTTTTTTTTCTTTCTGTTTAAGTCTGATTTCATGACAAAAATTAATTGAAATATTAATGTTATCTTTAAATATAGAATTGTAATATTTAATATTTCATTGTTTACAGAGATAGAGTAAAATATTTCAATTTAAGCATATTTTGAATGTTTGTCGAGTACTATATACTTGGTTTGGTTCTATATTTTGAATGTTTATCGAGTACTATTTTCTATGAGTATGAGGTTGTTATGTTTTGTCCCTTTATGCCTAGTAAATCTATTATGTTTAAGGTCAATCTTTTTTTTTTGTTCTAAGTTGAATTATGTTCTTTGTGTGTCAAAATAACATTTGTTAATCTTCTTTGAAGCAATGGATAAATCATGGATTAAGAAGCCACACACATCAGATGAATATGATCAAGGGATAAAGGAATTTATTAATTTT
>NC_021165.2:48962155-49003982 GCF_000331145.2 Cicer arietinum
CTAGTACTATCTCACCTATTAGTATTTCTAATATAGTTCAAGACACAGTTGTCGTTGATGATCATATGCAGAACATGATTAACGATGCTTTTGGAGTCGAAGATCATGCAAATTAAGTACCCATTGAATCAAATGCAGAGAAGGAGAAAAATGCAAGTCAACAAAGGTATGAAGAGGCCAAAGAGTACTATGAATTAAGTAGAGAAGGAGAAAAACCTTTATATGAAGGGTGTGTTAAATATTCAAGACTATCTTTTTTGGTAAAGTTGTATCACATCAAATGTTTATGTGGAATGACTGATAAAGTCATGACAATGGTTTTAGAGTTATTAAAAGATGCATTTGAATTTGCAAATATACCAAATTCATTCTATGAAGCCAAGAAAACAATCACCAAGCTTGATTTAAATTATGAAAAATCCCTGTTTGTCCGAATAATTGTATGCTTTATTGGGGTAATAAGGAAGATGAAGAAAGGGAGACCTGCAAAATTTGTAACACTTCCAAATGGAAATCAAAAGCAAAAGTTGGTGCAGTTGGAGTGTCTGGTGATGGCAATAATCGAAAGAAAGTTGCTGCAAAAGTTCTTCGTTATTTTCCATTAAAACCATAGTTACAAAGATTATTTTTGTCATCAAAGTGGGCCGAGGATATGAGATGGCATGCAATTGATAGTAAGAATGATGAAATGTTGAGGGATTCTAGAGATTCTAAAGCATGGAAACATTTTGACTTGACACACACTTGGTTTGCATCAGACCCACGAAATGTGCGTCTTGCATTAGCTAGTGATGGTTTTAATCCTTTTGGTATGATGAGTACAAATTATAGTATTTGACCAGTTATTTTCATTCCATACAACACTCCTCCATGGGTGTGCATGAAACATACATCTTTTATAATGTCAATGATAATTCCCGGTAAAAAAATGCCAGGAAATAATATTGATGTCTACTTACAACCACTAGTAAAAGAATTAAAGGAGTTATGGACAACAGGTGTCGATACATACGATTCTTTTAAAAAAGACACTACAAGAAAAACTGTTATTACCTATGGCAAATTTTATCTTTACCCACGGACTGTCCATATGTAACGTAAAATTACGCACGGATTACCCACAAACACGAGTTCCTAGCTAAATCGCTCGTAGGAAAATATTTTCCGACGGACAAGTCGTGGGACACACTTACTTAAGGATTGTCTGTGGGTAATATGACTCACTGAGTCTCCGTGGGTAATGTTACTCGTAGATTTGCCGTAGATAAAATAGTAGATACTTACTGACGGAAAAGTCGTAACTTACATTACTCACGGACCATCTGTGACAAAGTCTACTATTTTATATTTGATATTGATAATTTATCCATGAATTGTCCGTGGGTAATGAGAAAATGATTTTAATTCTATTTTTGTTTTTTTTTTTTACAGTTTCTTGTATTTTTTAATATATATTTAAAATAAATTGTAAGCATATTATAACATCATTGTCTAAACAAAGTGAAATATTATATAAATAGTGTTTTCAAAATACACATTCTGACTTCCATAAGTCTCAAAATAAGGACAATTTAAACTACCATGATTCTCAAAATAAGCACATTGTTACTGCCATAAGTTTCAAAATACACATAACGACACTATTGTAGAAATATATATATAGATAATGCCTACAAGTCTAAACAAAATATGTAGTCATAACTACTATACAAAACTGAAACTGAAACCAGTATTACTTCTCGCCGTCATCATCGCTAGACTCATCCTCGTCATAATCTAGATGACGACGACGACAGGATGACTCAGCCTGTATGGAAGCAACACTTTTTACCAATGTTGCTAGCTGCATCTGTAGTTTTGTAGTGCGTTGCTCTGTTTGTTGAACTTCCTCTTGTCGACGTAGCTCCCCTCGTGTTCTGCCGCTTTTGCTCGCTCCTCAAATGCTGCTATCTGTGCAGCTATCTCATTAGATTGTTGAGACAAGAAATTGGCGCAACCTCTAGATGGACGAGAATCTGGAACTAGACTTGCGACACCTGATCGATAAAGCGAGGATCTATGTCCAGCACCATAGATCCTCCCTTTATTCTTCCCCCCAACAGATTGGACCCACATGTCTAAGTGAGCTTTCGCATTAACCACTTGACTACAACTACTAGATGCTTTCCCACCTTTAAAGGCTTGTTGCAACTTACCTTGAAATATTTCTTACTCAAATAGAAAATCATGCAACATAGTCAAATTACTTTTACAAGAAATACAAATGAAAGAACGAATAAATGATTTAGTATTTCTTACATATGTTTTTTTTGCTCTTTCATCAACCCAAGAGTTGTCCTTCTTCTTAGTGTGAGTTTTTAAAAAGGCCTCATCCAATGTGAGGTCTCTACCTAACTCTTCAGCCTTACAAAAAATAAACAACAACAGAAACCGTGAACAAAATGAGAGTCAAATTTCGCCAGAAAAGAAAAACAACAAAATATTTTAGCAAAATAACTCTGCATTTTGAAACAGCAACACAACAAAACAATAAAAATAGCAAATAGTAGACATGTCCTGGAGTCAAACATTAAATGGTTATACAGTGAATACTTTGACATAGAAAGCGTACCATCCGAATGGTATGTTCAACAATGGATATAGATCCACCTGTATGGACAACTCCTCCTTTAAAAGAAGCACGATTTTTCTTAGCTCGATTTGATATCTCCTTATACGATGGATCCATCCATATCTTCTCAAGATCATCCCAAACAGTTTCTCTCATCCAAGTTGGACACTTGCGCTTCTTTCTCGCTTACATCAACATATCAGAAAGACGCATTGATCCTTTTGTATTGAAGATATTCTTAATTTGAAAATTGTGCTCAAGCAACCAAGCAACTTTTTCCTGCAATATTACATTACAAATAAGTTATAATATATTAATTAGTATCCACACATTAGTTGAACTCATTAACAAGATATATAACTTAATCTTACACCAAATTTGTCGAACCAACGTTCCAAAGTTAATTTTGGGATTGCTCCCCAGCTAGGATATGGATCAACATATTGTAATGTAATGACTAAGGTGAGGGCTCTCGAGGCCACCCTACACGGTAACCATCTGTAAACAATTTTTTTAAAAACATCAAATTTCTAAAAATAACTTGAAACGTACCATAATCCTCATATAGTAATGAAAAGCTAATCAGAATTTGTTACATACCCTCGACCATTCGGCCATATCATTGTTCTCCCATCAGGCGCAACCCCATGACTAGAATTGGAGCATCGTGACCCTTGAGTCTTATTACCAATAGCAACATGTGTTGAATGTGGTGGGTTAGCTGAAATTGAAGTGTGTCGTGAGGCAACAAATGTTAATGGTTGTGACGGTGAATGATCAGCAATCGGGGAAATGTTGTCTTCTGGGACAAAATTCGGTGTGGGCATCATCACTATAATTGGTTCAGTACCATGCACCTTATTAGGTTGTATTGGAAGCACTGCAGCTTGTTGGGTAGGAGGTTGAACAAGTTGTTGGGTGGGATGTCGCACATAGTGTGAGGTTGGTGTAGTGGCATTGACATCTAGTGGCAATTGATCAACTGTTGCTTGTACCTGCTGAGCTGCTTGAGTTACCTTAGGCGGTAAAATGATGCGATTTGTCTTGAATGGAAGCTTGAGTCTAATATTTTCTTTTGAAGTCATCCGTAAAGAATAAGATGAATAAAATCAATTAGCACACACACAATTCAAACAAACAATCAACAATTCAAGATGTAAAACTAATATATAAAAAGGTAGAATATGAAGATTTAAACAAATAATCAACTACTATTTATACTTACGAAAAATTCAAACGTCAATTGAAGAATCATCCCCATCTTCACCATCCATATCACTATCATTATCAATTGGAATATTTGGAACAAATGTTACATTGACTTCTTCATCGCTATGTGTTTCATCGTGCAAGCCAACCATTTCTTCAATTTCAGTTAATTGTTCAACATGTGTCATATCTTCATCTTGATATGGCATGTCCTCATAGACTCCGTCAACCTCTACATGACCCATAGGCTTTGCTTTGATAACGGCAGACCAGTGACGCTTATCAGTTCGCATTTCAGGATAAGGTACATAATACACTTGTCTAGCTTTTTGTGCAATTATGAAGGGATCATAGAGATCATATTTCCGATTCATCTTGATATCTGCAATATCATCATAGACTCCGTCAACCTCTACATGACCCATAGGCTTTGCTTTGATAACGGCAGACCAGTGACGCTTATCAGTTCGCATTTCAGGATAAGGTACATAATACACTTGTCTAGCTTTTTGTGCAATTATGAAGGGATCATAGAGATCATATTTCCGATTCATCTTGATATCTGCAATATCATACTGCGGATGAACTTTGGTTCCTCTATTTCGTCTAGGATCAAACCATTGGCAATAAAACAAGATGAAATAAAGATTCATAATAAAGGAGAAGATGAAATAAATAACACATGAAATAAATAAAGGAGAAGATGAAATAAATGATTCATAATAAAGGAGAAGATGAAATAAATAACACATGAACGTGATGTATAATACTGCATAAAACAATATATTTAAAAAATTGGTAAAATACAAACAAGGTAAGGTTCTTATTTTCTGTTTATAATTCACATCACAAATAATTTCTCTATACATGGTTATTTTATAAGCAATCTACCTTTGTTAAGTGGAACCTCATAGTTTAATCATATTACTTAAAAGGGTACTTGAAATTTTTTGTTATTTATATTAACCAAGAGCAGTAAAAGTATACTTGAGGTGTTAGCTAATGATCGGTGATAAAAGTTTAGTTTATAAATCTCAAAATGTTGAGTTCAAATCCTCTTGAGGATAATTGTAAAATAATCATTAATGTCACTCTTCAATAAATAAAAAATTGTTTATCATAACCAATAAAAAAAAGACATGTTATTTTCCAGAGTATAATATATCACCATGATCAAAATTCCCTATGCAAAAAAAACTTTCATGGATTTATTTTGCAAACAAAACTAGTATTTCTCATTATCATGTTTCATTTCTTGGATATATGCAATAAGTTATGTTATATATATATATATATATATATATATTTTATGGCTGCATTGAGAATTGAAGGAAAAATAAATGTTAAAATTTTTATACATATAACAGTTAAAATGAGCTGGTCTGGAGGAGATTGGATTTGTGGTTCTTGTCAGCACATAAGTTTCAAGAAGACGGATGCATGCCAAAATTGTGGATACCCTAAAATTGGAGGCCCTGATCCAGAAACATATAGATACAACTGGACCTTGGCAGGGGACTCGTATGGCAATGGTATGAACTGTGGAGCACACAACTATTCTAGCAGAACAAGCTGTTATAGATGTGGTGCATTGAAAAGTTCTTATTCTTGTGGATTTGGTGGAAACATGGAAGCATCTGATTGCAATTACCCTCCAGAATGGAAAACTGGTGACTGGATTTGCACTAGGTAAATTCACATCATCATCATCACATATTTTGTAACTAAAGTTCAATCACAAATGCCACATAAGATTCCTTTTGCAACAAATAAGAACACATTCCAACCAATTCCAATCAATTCCCAAAAAAATATAAACTTGTTTCAACCAATATAAACATGTATTAACAAATAAGAACACCTCAATGTCAGCATCACACCTCACAACAGAGTTAGGAGTTAGGAATTAATATCAGTATCCAAGCAAACAATATCCAAGCAAAAAAAAAAAAATCAGATTCCAAGCAAAATAAAAACGGTACCGCTAGACTCAATATCAATATCAGTATCCAAGCAAAAAAAAAATCAATATCACACCTCACAACAGATTTAGGGATTTTCAAGCTTTTACCTGTGAAATGAGATGTTAGGGACTTCAATGAGTTGTACAAGAACAAAACGTGAGAACGAGTTAGGGTTTGCAAATAAGTTAATAAATGTTCAGATACACAACAAATAATCATGAAAATGGAACAAATTAGAGAGAGCAAACGAGATAACAACAACGAATGGGAGTAAAATAGAGAAAAAAAGAACAAGAGAGATCGAATAAGAGAGAGAACACGAACGACAGAAGAACCAGAGAGAATGACAGAACCTGTGATTTGAAGTGGCGGTCTAGGGCGAACGACGTTGATTGAATGCGATGAAAGGAAAGTTCCCCTTTACTATGGAAGAAGGGTTTTTGTTTCTATCCCCTTTACTCTTACTTTTGTTTTGTTTCCTTACTGAACTATTACTTACTCTAACAAATGCCTTCTAAGAATTAACTTTTTTTTAAAAAAAAAAACAAAGTAATATACAAAACTATACTTTCAATTTACCCACGGATATTACCTACGGATAATCAGTGGTAACAAAAAATACGATTAAATTTTGGCAACTTCAAGTTGAGTTTCTTTTTTTTTTTTAACTTTACCCACGGATTTTCTATAGATATTTTATAATTTATCCACTAACTTACATTCGTGGGTAATTTTCCATAGGTATATGAATCTTTTCTTGTAGTGAGAGATGTTCACGTTACATGCAACTTTGATGTGGACAGTTAGTGATTTTCCGGGTGGGTACACTTTCTGGGTGGAACACTTACACTGGACTTGCCTGCCCATCGTGTAGCATTGACTCTAATCCTCGTCGTCTTCCTCATAGCAGAAAATGGTGTTTTATGAGTCATCATCGTTTTCTTGATCAGAGACATATATTTAGATTGAACAAGGTTCGCTTTGATGGTCAACAAGATATGTGTGGTCCATCAGATAAAGAAAGATCGAGAAAAAGAATATGTGGTGGACGACCTACACAAGGTGTCAATCAACAATGGAAAAAGAAAAACATATTCTTTGAATTTCCATATTGGAAGGATAATCTTCTGCGCCACAATCTTGACATGATGCATATTGAGAAAAATGTGTGCGACAATATCATATTTACTTTGCTAAATGATAGCACAAAAAGTAAAGATCATCTTAATGCAAGAAAAAACCTTAAAGCTATGGGCATAAGACCTGACCTTTGGCCCAATGAAAATGGAAGAATTTCTCCAGCCATATTTACTCTGACTATTAAAGATAAGAAGAGATTTTTAACAACTTTAAAGAATATCACTATGCCTGATGGTTATTCAAGCAACATTTCTAGATGCATTGACATGGAAAATCTTAAGTTGAATGGAATGTTGAAGAGTCATGATTGTCACATACTGATGGAACAACTTCAATCGTTAGCCATTCGAGCAACATTACCTGATGATGTTTCAGCTATAATGATTGAGTTTTGCTCATTCTTTAGACAATTATGCAGCAAAGTATTGAATGTTGATGATTTGGAAAAATTGCAAAATCAGGTTGTCCTCACTTTATGCCACATGGAAATTATATTTCCTCCCTCATTCTTCACTGTTATGGTTCACTTGGTTGTTCACCTTGTTGAAGAAGTTAAACTTGGAGGTCCTGTTCATTATCGATGGATGTATCCTGTTGAAAGGTAAAATATGTGTGTTCTTGTTCCTTCAATAATTAGTAGTTGACAATTTTGTTCTAACTAATATTATTGTGGTTCAATAATAGGTACTTAGGACTACTTAAATCGTATGTACGTAATAAAGCACGACCAAAAGGGTCTATTGCAGAAGGATACCTTGTACAAGAGATTCTTACATTTTGTTCAAGGTATATAGAAAACATTGAGAGTAGATGGAATCAACTTGGTTGTGTAGATGATGAGCCTATTAATGAGATACAGGCTGACTCACGTGTAGCTGAATTATTTCCTAGAGTTGGAAAATATGTTGGTGGTTCTTCATACTACCCCCTTACACCAATTGAAAAGTTACAAACTCATAGACACATTTTAACAAATTGCATCATAGTTGACTACTATCTAAGGTAAGTAATTTTATTATATTTGTATTATTTACCACTAAGTTTTTTTGTTGCTATACATCTAATTTGAAATAACCAAATAGGCAATATAGAAGTATTATTCGAAGCCAAATGAGGAGTGGTGCAAGGAGTGCTTCTGAGGTAGACAAGAAGATTCATAGAGACTTTCCTCATTGGTTCGGCAATCGTGTTAGTGTTCATGACAAAATTAGTGATTGAGTTGCTTTGATTTTTAATAAGAATGTGACTAATTGTATATTTTGTGGTGTTCAGATTTGCAACAATCTCGACAACATTAGTGGATCAGATAAAAAATTTCTCGTTAGTCTTGCTCAAGGTTCTTCTGATAAAGTTAGAATGTTCACTGCATTTGGTGTGCTCATTTTTGTTATTGTGTTCATTTTTGTGTTTAGCTATTTGAAAATCCTATTTGTTTGACATCTTTGAAAATCCTATTTGTTTAGCTATTTGCATTAGTCTAACTTGGTTGTCATCAATGTTTGCAGTGTAAGTGTGTTTGGAGTCTCAATCTTGTGAACAAAATGGAATCATCATATGAAGATATTCGACGCAAAACAATGAAAGATAATAAAAAAAGGATGGAGGCTCTCAATGTAACTCATCTCTCTCAATCCCTTCACAAATCTTCTTCTACCATTTCAAAAACCTCATCGGTTAGTAATAACTAAAAATACTAAAATTACATAATATTTCTTATTTGTATTATATGTTGACTTTTATTTATTTACATTGATAATAAATGATTGTAGCGTTTCACGAAGGGTCGGTCGATGCTTATACTACCAGGAGATCTTGAAGTAACCAAAATGAAGCACCTGCAGAGACATGGTTGACAACCAACATTCCAAGCGATAGAACCACTACCATCTCCGATGACAACACCACCAACTGCAGTGCAACAGACAAATCCACCACCTTCTCAAGCGACAACGTCGCTAGCTGTGCAAACGATAAAACCACATCTTTCTCCGGTGACAACACCAACTACTGTGCAAGCGACAGAAGCAACACATTTCTAAGAGACATCCTCTCAGTCTGAAGATGTGGTAGAAGATGAGCCATAAATTTCTCAAAAAAGGAATTCTACATTTTGGGATGTAGAAGTTATTAGTATGTTATCTAATGTCTAATTATATTTATAAAATTTAAATGTTTTACATGATTGCGATATGACATATTTCATTGACTTATGTGTTAGATGAGGTGGGGCATATTTCATTGACTTACGTGCTTAAAGCTCTTCCTAATGTTAGCAGAATAATAACTAGATGGAATTCAAATAGGCAACCGGTAGGATCAGCTGCTGGTTTGTTAGGCGGTTTTTTGGGTGAAATTGCAAGGAAGTTTAAGGATTTTCCTATAATGTACGACAATTGGAAACTTGTTCCATCGACAAGAAAAAATGAAATTTTTAAGGATAAAATACAGGTATCAATGATAAACAACTAAATATTCTTTATTGTTTTGATTGTAAACTAATTTTTTTTTTTATGATTATGCTAGTCAAAATTTGTTGTTGATGATGAAGACAACAAAAAATATATCCTTACGAGCCTTGGAAAGAAATGGTGAGATGCACGATGTAGGTTGTTTAAGAAATTTTATAAGTGGGATCTTTCTGTGTTGGAAAATCTACAAAATTATCCACGTTCTATTAATGAAGACCATTGGACTATTTTTGTCCAATATAGGCGTAAGACATATACGATGGTAACTATTCTTTTGTTGTGTTGTCATTTGTTTTCTATTGTTTAGTTTTTTTATGTCATTTGTTATCATTGCAGGAGAAGGCTGATAAAAATGCTGCAAATAGAGAAAAGCTAGCGATCCTTCATACATTAGGCTCTAAGACGCTTACAAGGAAGAGGGATGAGTTGGTAGGATTCACTCAATCTACTATTGATTGCATACTTAATTGAACATGTACTTATTACATGTGTTTACTTGTAGGAACTGAGAGATGGTCGAAAATACAGTAGGGATGAAATGTATTCAATTTGTCATAAAAAGTCTGATGGGTCATTTGTCAATGACGAAGCCAAGGAAAAATGTGTAAGTGTAAATAATAGAAGTGTTATGGAATTGTAACTATTTGTTATTGACCACCTTATAAATCAAAGATGCAACTGTTAATTTTGGTAATAGTGAGTTGCAAAGCTATAAAATTACTTATTTGTTTGGTAATAGTGAGTTGCAAAGTTAGTCATTTTTGTTACAGAGAGGAATTTAGTTTTCTTTATCTGTTTGCGCAGGAACAATTGCAAGCTGAAATTGGGAAGACTCCTTCTCCAAATGAAGCATTTGTTAATGTGTTTGGAAAAGAACATCCTGGATATGTTTGTTGTATGGCACTTGGAATAACACTATCACAAATTACTACATCTACTTCTCACTCTGTAAGATCAATGTCTTCCTCTGAAGCTAATGAAAAGATGGAGAAAATGCAAGTTGAAATTTATAGGCTTAAGAAAAGGGATTCTGAAGTAGATATGTTGAAGGAGCAAATTGCTTTCTTGTTGCAAATGAAAAATTCTAGAGACAAATAGGTAAAATTGTTTTCATAGCAAACCTATTTAACAAATCTTGTGAGAACTGTTTGTCCTTGATTAAAAATATCAATTGTGTAAAGATTTCTTATAGCTATAAGAGAATTTAGTTAATTAGTTTTGACAATATTTATCCATATTCATTGAGGTTAATATATACTTTTAGTTTTCTTCAGGCAATGGACATAGAATCGCCAATAAATGGTAGACGTTCATCTGAGTCCAGCCACCAACCTAATGATCGTGGAACAACATCATTATGGACTAATTAGATATTTGGATGAACCTCTAAGTTTGATGGAGTTGTTTTGTATTTTTAGCTACTCCACTAATATTTTGAATATTTAAACTACTTTATTTATTGTTTTAGTTAACTTCAAGGTATGAATTGGTGTTATTTCTTTTGAAAAAATTATATAAATTGGATTTAGGTACAATAGTTATTAATTATGTATTTAAATTATGTATTTAAATTATGTGGATGGTATTTATGAATATTTTTTATTTTAATTGATTTAAAATAGGAAAAAATTGTATGATATTTTTTTTATTAATTTTAAATTATTTGGTTTGCGACGATTCAAACTGCCTCAAAATAAATAAGCGACGGTTGATAACTGTCGTAACTGTTCAAAAATAAATAAGTTTGAGTGTATTTTAGCGACAGTTCTAACTGTCGCAAACTGTATTTAGAGGTGATTAGGAACCGTCGCAAACTTTGCCGACGGTTGGAACGACGATTTTGTGAACCATCGCAAACTGACCTCGCGACGCATGCATCTGCGACAATTGCAGAACCGCCGCAAACATCTTTTTGAGGCGGTTATAACCGCCGTAGGTCTCCTTTGCAACCGCCGCAAATACTTTTTTTTTTGTAGTGAAAATTCATATTTATATAAGAAAATAAGGTAATATGATAAATAATGATTTTCTAAAAAAAAATAATATTGTAAAATACTTAAAATAAAACTTTACAGCTGAATATTCCTTAATAATCAAAATATTTAAAATTAAATATTTAATAAATAATCAATTTTAATATTTGTACCTTTACTCTTGTGAGTACCTATGTGTTTGTATCCATACCTATTACCCGTACTCATACCCATTACCCACACTTTAACTAAAATAGAGCGATAAATAAATTATATTATTGTGATTAAATTTAAAAATTATTCAAATATCTTAAATTCAATCATAAAGTATTATAAACCAAAATATTTTCTAACTCAAAACATTTCAAATGGATACTCGTTACAATACACATTCAAATATCCATAATAATACTTTACGAAATTGTAAGTCCTAAAACAATATTATTCGAGATATGTAAAAATAATTGATAACAAGTTGCAAGTATATTTATAAAGTCACGATTATTAAGACATAAATCTTAGTTATAAAGTCACAATTATTTACCTATTCATCATAATCAAATTCTTAAAAAAATTAAACGTTTATCTTTCGATTATAAATATTGTAGTGGTCTAATGATATTAATAGATGTTAAAACATAAAAATAAAAAAATAAATTAAACTAAACACTAATATAATAAATAAATATTATATTTATATAAGTGCGGGTGGCGGGTACTATAATACTCGTACACGCACCCATACCTGTTTAATTTTGCGGATAATTATCCATTCCCGTATCTATATCCATTATGCGGATTTTTACTCTACCTGAATTTTTTTACGGGTATCTATTGGGTCTCAATCTAATTGTCATCTCTAAACATGATAAAGAAGCAGTTTCGGAAGAATCAAATTCAACATCGTTAAGAAAAGGAGACAAAAAGAATATGTACAATAGAGAGCTGGTACTCATGCATTAGAGTGGAACATACTCGAAGAAACAGAAACTAGGTAATAAGTATGAACTTGAGAACGTTTATTCTGTTTCAAGATTGGTAAAATTATATATATCGTCCAAGTCATTGAAGTGAACATACACAAATCAATCCTCAATTCCTCGTGCCAGCAAAATTAAACTCATTCGAAAATATAACAAGCACTCTACTCATGTGGCTCTCCTTTTCCCTTTTGACAAGAGTAGCTTATCAAGTTATCAACAAAGAATGTGCAACAATGTCTACTTCTCAAAATTGACCAAAGCTAATAAAAACCAATAAGCTATCACGTGTGGCATTGTGCCTAACTTGTGTGCGTGTGCAAGGTGCTGTCCACTCTAATCTTCGACTGATGTGTAATTAGTTAGATGCATAAATTAAACTATTCTTATACATACAAACTCATAATATTTATGCATTATTTTTCTCTCCCTCAAAATTTAGATGTTATGTGAATTATAAATTTGGTGACTTATTTTTTTTAAATCATATATTCATTGATTATCAAATACTAATACTATTCAACATAAAAGATATGCAAATAAACTAATTATTGATTATTTTAATACATCGGAGGTGAAATAAAATATTAAAGAGAAAAAAACTAAAGAATTATATCTTGAAAAGCGCATGTTATTTATAGAAAAATTAATTATATATGTATTTATCTATTGAACATGTAAATTGTCAATTACCAATACCAGCAACAACATCATCCATTTATATAACTTTTTTATAACGTCTATTACTTTTTTTAATATATGTAAAAAACACAATTAAATTTATAATTAAGGACGAATGTAATATTTAAATATATTTTTTAATCTGTTTTTTATTAATCTTTAACCAATGTCTCAACATTTGTTAGCATTTTATTATTCTTAATATGATAACAAATTATCTTTTCAAATAAAAAATAAATAAATAAATTAGTATAAGAATTAAGAACACTTTTGTTATTGTTATTTCATATTAGAATTAAATTGGTATACACTATCAACATAAATATTTTATGCATAGTTAATCCATCACAGTTTTCAGATCATTAATTTTTTTATTTTAATCACAATATTACATTCAAATCACAAATAAAACAATTGGTGATTGATTGTAAATGTAAAACTTTACACTTAAAAATACATCAAAATTAAATTCTAAAATATTTCAATTTCAAAGTTGGCATTGATTTATCCGATCACTAACATGTTAAATTAAGAGCTAACGACCTTAAAAAACCAAAAATGTTAAAATAAAAGGCAACACCCCTAAAAAAAAAAAAAAAAAAAAAAAAGCTAATGACCAAAATGGTTTATAAAATTGTAAAATTTTCGGAGATTTTAGTTCTTAAAGTTTGTGAATAAGAAAGACATCAATTATTTCAATGCCTCTAATATATGACATGGATGTTAAATGTATACATAACTATCTCCATGTAGATGTTGTTAGATAGTTTTATTATATATTAGTAGTAGGGGTATTTTAGACATTTCTGTTCTTTTATATATATATATACTCATTGTAACTCTATTAACTGAAGTTTGGTTTATTCTATGTTATGAAACCCTAGAGTGGTTGTCTCTCTTCTCCCTCTTTTCATTGTTAACATGGTATCAGAGCTTTGGTTGATTTTGGGATCTACTATAAAGAACAAAGAGATTATTTTGATAGGAAAGACAACCACCAAAAGAGAAAAAAGAAGAGTAACCCTGTTCCCGATTTTGTTAACATGGTATCAGAGCTTTGGTTGATTTTGGGATCTACTATAAAGAACAGAGAGATTATTTTGATAGGAAAGGCAACCACCAAAAGAGAAAAGAGAAGAGTAACCATGTTCCCGATTTTGTTAAATCAGTCTCACAAAAACATCGATTGCACATTCGTTACCCGTTGGATCGGGCTGATTTTTGGACAGCAGGTTCACAATATTCAGGTCTTCGTCTTCAACGATCGGATCAGCTAAACGACGTATGTAGGGGGAGAAATCGGGCTCGCACAACACCATATTATCCCTAATTTATTTTGTCTCAGTGATTGTGTTTTTCGTATTTTCTTGTCATTATTTGTTATGCTGGTGCTAAGGATGATTCTCTTCAAGCACATTGGAAAACACATTGTCCGAAATTGGGGAGAGCACATAAGAAGAATTTTAGGGGGCCATCGTCCAATGTTGTTGCTTCTGCTCCTTCTCCCATTGGCTCTTGTCTGGTTCTGTATACTCATCTGAGACTGCTTCCCAAATATCTGATATTGTAGAACAACTTCAAAAAAAAAAAAAAAAACTGCTTGTTTGTTATGATCAATATTAAGGAGTTGATTTTGGGTTGGTTCACATGCTTTCGATTGTTGTGGTTCTTTGCTGATTTGGTTGGTAATTTAATTGTTCGTCTCTCCTATCTCTTTGGTTGCTTTCTTCTGTGTTGTCGCTCTCTCTGTTGCTTCTTCTGTTTGATTGCTCCTCTCTCTAGTGATTTGCTTTGTTGCTTCTCTCCATATTGATTGTTCTATTTGTTTGCTCTTCTCTCATGTGGTTCATATATTTGGTTGCTTCTCTCTTTGTTTAGTTTAGTTTGGTATAGTTTAGTTTGGTTTGATTTAGTTTGGTTTGATTTAGTTTGGTTTGATATGATTTAGTTTTGTTTGGTTCTATTTGGTTTGGTTTGTTTTGATTTGGTTTCGTGGTGCTACTTCTTTGGTTGTTCATATCTGTTGATTTTGATATGGTTGTTGCTCCTTTTTTTTATCGCTCCTTTTTTGGTTTGATTTTTTGTTGGCTCGGTTCTTCTCTTGATTGTGACTATTTGATATGATTTCTTGTTGGTTTAGTTTCTCTCTTTATTGTGAATGTTTGGTATAGCAAATGATCCTATCTTTGGCTTCTACTTCTTCTTTCGTTGCTTCTCTCTTTGTTGGTTCTTCTATTTGATTATTGCTTCTTCTTTGGTGACATCCCTCTTGTCTCACCGGCTGTCCAACCACCTCCTACGATTATTGATCCTCCTCGTTACCCTCTCACGATGTAGCTAAATATCACTAGAAGTGGGGTTGAATAGGGATTTTGCTGTAAAAAATAATTTTCAAGTGTTTTTAAAACTATCCTCTCGCTGAGGATGGTAAGTCCGAGATTTGAAGAATTTTCAAGTGAGTGAAGGTTCATCCTCAAGTGGGATTTTGAAAAATTTGAAGATTTTAGTCAAAATCATCCCATAGGGAGCAGATCGTCCCATCACAACAGCATTCACCATGAAGTAAAAAATAACATATCCTAAATGAATAGGAGTACCAGTCATCAAATGGTGAATGATCATGAGGTCAAGATCCGTGACCTTCTCAACGCTGCCAGCTCGGGGCGTGATGGAGTGAACACAAATATTGTTGAGGATACGACACATAGGAACGAGGTTGGAGGCCACTAACGATTTTGGAGGTTTGATGAGAGTATTTTGGAGTACTGAGGTCCTAGTGATGACACATTGTGAATACCATGTCTCAGTTAAGCAGTAGGCTCCTTCATTGCGTATATCTAGGATTTGACATAGCGTAGTGGAGTTTATTTCCATATGAACCCCTTTTAGCACCATACTGAAATTAGTGGTGCCTTTAGAACCCTTTGAAGCAGCATAGAAAACCCTTACAAGGTGAGGATACTGAGGTTCATTGATTTGGAAAAAGGAGGTCTATCCGAGTTGTTCAAACATTTCTTCCACATTAAATCATCCTTGTTTGATATCGGCAAGGTCAATGATTTTACCATTGACCACAAATTTGTTTTGCCATTTTGAGATATAGTTGGTTTCTAATTCGGCCGATTCAAAGAATGGATTATTTCCAGAATTTTTTGTGGATGAGGATGGGGGTTTTGATGAAGAAGGTTTGGCCTTTTTAGGAGTTGGAGTTTTGGAGGTAGATTTCGCAGGAGGAGGCTATTGTGAAGGTTCAGGAGGTAGATTGTTCTTTGGGAGCAGAGGATGATGAATTTTTTGAGATTTTTGGAGTGGTAGAAGGAGAAGAAGAACTCTTGGATGGTTGAGAGGAAGGAATGGTATTCAAGGAATTTCCTTCAGATTGGGTTTCCTCATGATAATTTGACTCAGTGCATGAGTAGACATCTTGATTCTCTTCTGGTTCTTGAGAAGAGATTTTGCGTTTTGCAGAAACTTTGGTACGAGCCATTGAAAAAAAATAGAGTGGAAAGCAACTGATGAGTAAAGGGAGTTTTTTTTACAGATGGTTGATGAGAGAGATTGATGGAGGATGGGAAAAATATAGATGAGGACAGAAGATGTACAGGAAGAGTCATGGGAGGAAACGTGTGAGAGAAAGGAAAGTTAATGCGCCATTTGCCTAGGTACCTAGCGTGATGATGGATGAGGCAGCTGGGGACACGTAGCCGTTAATGCATCGAATGCACGGCGTGAAACACGGAGGCAGGCGCCACGCGTGCTGGCTAATGAGAGAGGAGGAGCGTGCTGTTTTTCTAGGTTGCCGTGTCAAGGGAAGTTACACCAATAAGGACATTCCGTCCTCTGGTGGTTTTTGCCATTCTCACAGTTTTATACTAAAAATATATATACATTTAAAATAAAACAACATAAATTTTTGGATTTTTATTTAATAAAAAATAATAAGATAAAAATAATAAAGGAACATAAAAAGAATAAATCAATTAATTTTAGACAAATTAAGGATTGAGAGTTCCTCCAAGATCTTTTTGAACTTGTCCTCTTGGAGAGGTTTGACAAAAAAATATGTACTAATTGATTTTCAGTGTCAATAAACATCAGTTCTAAATCCCTTTTTTGCACATGATCTCTTATAAAATGATGTTTAATTTCAATGTGCTTAGATCTAGAATGTTGAATGGGATTTTTAGACAGATTTATTGCACTAGTATTATCACAGAGGATGGGAATTTTTACGTACCTTAGTGAGTAATCCTCAAGTTGATTTTTTATCCAAAGTAATTGTGAGCAACATTGAGCGGCTGATACATATTCTGCCTCAGTAGTTGAAAGAGCAATGGTACTTTGTTTCTTGCATAACCAACTTATTAGGGATTTACCAAGAAATTGGCAAGCACCACTTGTGCTTTTTCTTTCAACTTTATCTCCCGCGTAGTCGACATCACAATACGCTATGAGGTCAAGATTGGAACATTTCTTGTACCAAATTCCCAGATTTATAGTGCCAACAAGATATCTGAAATCCTTTTCACTGCAGTGAGATAAGATTCTTTAGGAGAGGATTGAAATCTTGCACAAAGACCGACTACAAACACTATGTCCGGTCTGCTGGTTGTTAAATACAACAATGATCCTATCATCCCTCTGTACTCTTTTTCAGATGTTGGAGTTCCTTCATCATCTTTGTGGAGTATGAAGGATGGGTGCATAGGAGTTCCCGTACTCTTGGCTGAACTCATGTTATATTTGTTGAGCAAATCCTTGGTGTATTGTTCTTGTGATATAAAAAAACCATCCTCTCGTTGTTTGATTTGCAAACCAAGGAAGAATTTTAATTCCCCATCATACTCATCTCAAACTCACTTTGCATGAGGTTGGAGAAATCTTTACACATCTTTTCATTTGTGGATCCAAAAATTATGTCATCGACATAAATTTAAACAATCAATAAATCATTCTCAAGAGTCTTCTTGAAAAGAGTTGTATCAATCTGCCCTCTAATAAATCCATTTTCTTTTAAAAAAGAGCTTAACCTCTCATACCAAGCTCGAGGAGCTTGCTTTAAACCATAAAGAGCTTTTGAGAGTTTGAACACATGGTTCGACCTCTTCTCATCCTCAAACCCAGGAGGTTGACAAATATACACTTCCTCATTTAAGAACCCATTCAAAAAGACACTTTTGACATCCATTTGAAATAGTTTTATACCTTTATGAGTTGCATAAGCTAAGAGGATTCTTATTGCTTCAAGTCTTGCTACGGGTGCAAACATTTCATCATAATCAATTCCTTCTTGTTGATGGTACCTTTGTGCCACTAGTCTTGCTTTATTTCTAATGACTTCTCCATCCTCATTTAGTTTGTTTCTAAATATCCATTTAGTCACAATAATAGATTTGTCTAGAGGATGGGGTACAAGATTCTATACCTTGTTTCTTTCAAACTGTGAGAGTTCTTCCATCATAGCTTCAACCCATGATTTGTCACCAATAGCTTGATCAATCGTTTTGGGTTCAACTTGTGATATCATGGCCATGTTGGTAGTATTTTCTCTTAGAGAGTTTCTGGTTCTCACACCATCTGCAGTATTTCCAATGACTAGATCTAGAGGATGATGCGTGACTATTTTCCATCCTCTTGGAAGTTGCTAAGAGGTTGGGTCAGACTCATCCTCTTCGTGAGGATCGGGTATTTGAGAGGATTATTGTTCATCTTCTTCATCTTTATCCATTTTTTCTAAACACAAGTCATCAAACTCATAAAAAATAACATGCATGGATTCCTCCATAGTTTGAGTCCTAAGATTATATATTCTATAACCTTTTGACGTTGTGGAGTATCCTAGAAAAATTCCTTTATCGGATTTTGGATCAAACTTTCCCAAATTTTCTTTATTATTTAGAATGTAGCAATAACACCCAAATATGTGAAAATAGGAAATATTTGGTTTTCTCCCTTTCCATAATTCATATGGAGTTTTGTTCAAAATTTTTCTAATGGATGTACGATTTGAAATATAACAAGCGGTATTAATGGCTTCGGCCCAAAAATATTTTTCAATGTTGGCTTCATTTAAAATAGTTCTAGCCATTTCTTGTAAAGTTCTATTTTTCCTTTCAACAACCCCATTTTGTTGGGGAGTTCTTGGACAAGAAAAGTTGTGAGAAATACCATTTTCTTCACAAAGATTTTTAAAGGATTCATTTTCAAATTCACCTCCATGGTCACTTCGCACCGAGACAATTTTTGATCCTTTTTCGTTTTGAACCTTTTTACAAAAATGGTGGAATGCCTCAAAGGCTTCATCTTTATGTTTTAAAAATAGAACCCAAGTAAAACGAGAAAAATCATCAACAATTACAAAACCGTATCATTTTCCACTAAGACTTGGAGTTTTGATAGGACCAAAAAGATTAATGTGAATAAGTTTAAGAGGATGATTTGTTGAAACAAAGTTTTTAGAGTGAAAACTACTTTTAACTTATTTTCCTTTTACACAAGCTTCACAAACTTTGTCTTTTTCAAAATTAATTTTTGGAAGTCCTTTTACTAATTCCAAATTTGCTAATTTAGAAATAGTGTTTAAGCTTGTGTGACCAGCTTGTTTGTGCCAAATCCATTTATCTTTTTCAATGGAAACAAAACAAGATTCAGTAGGTAAATCATCAAGATAAAGTTCATATAAATTCTTTTTTCTAAAACCGGAAAAGAAAACTCTACCCGAGGATGAGTGTTTAACCTCACATAGAGTTGGCTTAAAAATAACTTCAAAACCACTATCACATAATTGACTAATGCTTAGCAAGTTATGTTTTAAGCCATCCACATACTGAACATTTTCAATTTTTGCAGAATTATTCTTACCAATAATACCTGTTCCTTTTATTTGAGCTTTATCATTATTACCAAATGTGACTGATCCTCCATCCTTTATCTCCAATGACATGAAGCATTGCTCATCCCCTGTCATATGCCTTGAGCAACCACTGTCCAAATACCAAGGCTTTCTTTTGTTGATTAGAGGAAGAACCTGTATTAGAGTTTAAAAGTGACTTAGGTACCCATATAGCATTCGATCCTTGTTGGTTAGTTTGTCCTCTTGTGAGGACTTTCCTTTTGTGATAACAAATAGAATCATGGTGCCCATGTTTACCACAGAATGAGCATGCTGACTTTACATTGTTAGCTTTCTTCTTAGCATGACAAATTTTGGAAGTATGTCCAAGTTTTTTGCAAAAGGTGCATTTAGGCCTATCCTCACGTTTTTTAGGCAAGAAAAAAATTTCATACAATTTTTGTTTTTGAGAACTTTTAAAACCAATACCATCCTTGTCAAATATTCCAGATTGAGACCCCATTATCTTTTGAAATGTTTCTGTAGATTTGAAAAAGTTGGAAATATCGTTTTTTAGTTCCTTAACCTCTATTTTCAAAATCTCCTTTTTTGTGTCCTCGTCGGAAGGTTGAGGATGAGTTTCGGCTATCCCCTCGTTAAGAGTTTTTTGTTGCTCTAACATTTGAAAATGAGAATGCTGCAATTCTTGAATGATTTTAACATACTCATCATTCTTTTTTTGAAGCTCCTCATTTTGTTTCTTTATCTCAACAAGTTGGTTTTTTTTGAAATATACATTTTTGAGATAAAGTGTTTGAGTCATTTAAGAGGCTATCAAATTCAATTTCTAATTTCTCACAAGTAGGACATAGTTCAGAAATACTTACCTTTTCAGTTTCAGATTTTGCCATGAGACATAGGTTGGCCTCTTCTTCCTTTTCTTGCTCAGAGGATGACTCATCATTATCATCCCAAGTAATCATCATGGATTTGTTTTTGTATGGAAATCTTCTTGAGTTCCTTTTGTTGAGAGGACACTCAGTTTTATAGTGTTCCATCTTGTTGCATCCATAACAAGTTATTTGACTTTTATCAATTTTTTCTTTTTGAGGAGGTCCTTTATTCTGTCCTCTTCTGTTTATCATCCTCTAAATTCTTGTGGAAATCAGAGCGAGTTCATCCTCATCCTCATACAGAGGATACTCTGTGTTTTCCTTCTTTATGACATCTTCATTCTTCTTGGAGGATGAACTTTCTATTTGGCTGGTTTTTAGAGCAATCATTCTTCCCTTTTTGGTTGGTTTATCTTCCAGCAACAGTGGTTCATGAGCTCTTAGAGTTCCAACCAAATCTTCTAATTTCATGTTGGTCAAAGCTCTTGCTTCTGTAATGGCAGTTACCATTGGCCTCCATTCTTTTGGTAAACTTCTTAGCATTTTTCTTATCCTTTCTTGAACGGAGTATACCTTTCCAAGAGATCTCAAGTTATTTATTATGATTGTTAACCTTGAGAACATTTCATCAATAGTTTCCTCCTCCTTCATTTCGAATAGTTCGAAATTTCTTACTCCCATATCTATCTTTGCTTCTTTTACATGGCTTGATCCTTCATGATGGATCCTTAGAGTATCCCAAAGCTCCTTAGCGTTTTTGCACTCTTCAACTCCGTCATACTCTTCCCTTCTCAAAGCACACGTTAGAAATAAATGAGCTTTAGAGTTTAGGAGTACCTTTGCATTTTCATCCGCCGTCCATTGTGCTTGAGGTTTCTCATCGGAGGCTGCGTCTGTGTTGTTGGTTCTAATGACGTGATCTCCATTTTCCACCACTGACCACATGTTGTTGTCTTGTGATATGAGAAATAGCCTCATCTTACCTTTCCAGTGGTAGTAATCTGTACCATCAAAGTAGGGAGGTCGGTTGGATGATCCTCCTTCAAGAATGTACTTAGCTTTTGACATTTTTCTTTTTGGATCTTTTTCTTTTACACTTCTAGGTGTATTTTTTTAGAGAACCTTGCTCTGATGCCAATTGATGTAGCTAAATATCACTACAAGGGAGGTTGAATAGGGATTTTGTTGTAAAAAATAATTTTCAAGTGTTTTTAAAACTATCCTCTCGCTGAGGATGGTAAGTCCGAGGATGGGTTTTTCAAACCTTCAGTTTTGAGTTGAGCAAAAGAGTGAGAGAGAAATATGAGAGAGACACACACAATTTTATACTGGTTCACCCAAAGATGGCTACGTCCAGTCCTCACACCCTTGTGAGATTTTACTAAAGTTCAAACAGATCAACCTCACGCCGAGGATGATTACAAAATGTGTATTCTTTAGCTTCACAAAGCTTACAATCAATTTTCAAATATTTCCAAGTGTGTCTCACATGGAAATTGCAAAGTAATATGAGAGTGATTGATTCTAAATACTTTTTCAAATGATTTACAAAGATATAGTGTAGGATTGAAGAAAGTATGTAGTGAGGATGAGTGTTGCTTTTTATAGCTTTAAGATGCTTGATCTTTTTATGCAATTGTGTTGTGTTTAATATGATGAAGAGCTTGCTGCATTTTATAGAGGTCCATGCTCTTTGATGACCGTTGGAATTCATTACAAAAGATCCAAAGTTTTTCATCATAATACAGAACTGCCATTCAGCTTGTTCTTGGACTGGCAGAGGCCATCCTCGCGCATGCAGATCAACTTCCTTGAAGCTTGATCTTGAGATGTCCTTGTCTATTCTCTTTTTATCAAAGAGTGCAAGGCTGTTTCTTTGACTAGGTGAGCTACAACCTTTTCAAAAACTTTAAGGACTAGGTTGATTTCAACTTTTGAGGGTGATGTTGACAAGAGAGAAAGCTACCCTCTTACATAGGACTGTCATCCTCCAGTCCGAGGATCAGATCTGCCATCAACATGTGATCTTCCATTTTTGGCTTGTTTGTTGTTGCCTTTCTTTAACTTGACTTCTTCATGTATTCATCCGTGCAAGCACTATAAATGGTCTGATTTTAGCCTTTGCACATGCTTGATGGGTTGCTTTCAACTTTGCTGAACCATCCTCAGCCTAGTTTGTCATCCTCTAGACTTATATCTAGCTATTCTTGTCCTTTTCCTTTTGGCCTTCTAACTTCTTTATTTCAAATACTTTTATTTATTTATTCTTTGACATTGTTGTGCATTTCTTTAATGAATAAAAACATTTGTTCTGGTGAGGACACATATTGTGCATATTTGAAGATTCAACAGCTCGCAGGGCCATCCTCGCCGTTTTCCATCCTCAGATTTGAATTTGATTTGTCTTTCTTTTTGCCTTAGTGATGAATAACCTATTTTCTTATATGAATACACTCAAAAGCACATATTAGTCATTAACCACAATCATAATCTTTTAAGTAATTTTGTTATCATTAAAATCATTCCAGAGATTTTGTCTCAACATAGTTTAGTTTGGTTTGATTTAGTTTGGTTTGATATGATTTAGTTTTGTTTGGTTCTATTTGGTTTGTTTTGTTTTGATTTGGTTTCATGGTGCTACTTCTTTGGTTGTTCCTATCTGTTGATTTTGATATGGTCGTTGCTCATTTTTTTTATCGCTCATTTTTCGGTTTGATTTTTTGTTGGCTTGGTTCTTCTCTTGATTGTGACTATTTGATATGATTTCTTGTTGGTTTGGTTTCTCTCTTTATTGTGATTGTTTGGTATAGCTAAGGATCCTCTCTTTGGCTTCTGCTTCTTCTTTCGTTGCTTCTCTCTTTGTTGGTTCTTCTATTTGATTGTTGCTTCTTCTTTGGTGACATCTCTCTTGTCCCACCGGCTGTCCAACCACCTCCTACGATTGTTGATCCTCCTCGTTACCTCTCTCGTCAACTTTGTTTGAGCCTTCTTCCAATAAAGAGTTTGTTCTTGATCTTCTTTGGCAGCAGGCTATGGCAGAAGAACTATCTGCATTGCCTAAAACCAATACTTGGGAATTAGTACCTCTTCCTCCTGGAAAACGTGCTATTGGGTCTCGTTGGGTATACAAGATCAAAACTCGTCATCATATTCAGCATGGAACCATTACTCTACCGTTTGTCTCTTCTTCTTTACAGATTGCTGATTTGTTCACAAAGATGCATTCCATTAAACGTTTTCGTTTTTTAGTTGACAAACTCTCGATGCTCCATGTTAATGCATCGTGAGTTTGAGGGGAGATGTTAGATAGTGTTATTATATATTAGTAGTAAGGGTATTTTAGACATTTATGTTCTTTTATATATATACTCATTATAACCCTATTAACTGAAGTTTGGTTCATTCTATGTTATGAAATCCTAGAGTGGTTGTCTCTCTTCTCCCTCTTTTCATAATTAACAGATGTCACATCATTACCACATTATAGAGACTATTTTGTGTGAAAATGAAATTTTTAATCAACCTCTACTTTTTTTTTTTTTTGTTCTCATATGCTAGTTTTCTTCCTCCTTCATCCAATGAAATCCCTAATTGTGGAGAATCTAAAATCCTTAAATTGTAAAGAGAAAATGATGTGTGAAAGATCTTCATATGGGAAGGGTAGACAAATTAAAACAACATGAAGTTACTCTTCTTTCTCCATGGTTGAATGCAGAAACCTTAGGCTTTGCTTGAGTGTTAGAGGGAAAAGGAGAGGAGAGCTTTGAAGGTAATGGAACAAACATCAGAAACCAATACTTATAATACTTTGGTACAAGTTTAAAGGGCCCCAAAAAGCATAATAAAAAAATGACCATTGTCGCTTACCTTATTATCATTAATTAAAGTGACACTAATAGTAATTTTTAATTGTGTCCAAAGGAAATTGATCATCTTCTTTTAAATTTATAATGTCAAATTATTACCACTAAATCGACACCTCATGAAGATTATTACTTACATTTGTGGCAATGACTAATGTAATTCAGCATTGAAACATTTCCACCTTTCTCCCATAAACAACTTAAAAGACTATCAAATGCACAGGCATTACATGAATATTCTCTTCGTTTTTAACTGTGGAATAATCATCATAAAATTCTTAGAATAACGAAATTATATAGAAACCAGAAGAGGACAATAACAAGATGAAATACCATCATAAAAAACTAATGTCTGTCTGATAGAAAAGGCCTCACGTGAAACAAATATGTCACCTACAATTGAAGGATTATCACTAATATCATAATCCAACCTTTCTTGAGTCGAGTTTATCTCCATGCAGAGTGATTTTCCAGCAATCAACTTGGAATACAAATACAGAACCCTTCTTTGGAACAACTGCAAGTTAACAAATCAAAGTATTTGGTGAACACAAGTTTGAAACGGATACATTATAGAACAAAGAGATGCCAGAGCAGACAAATCATCAAAATTACAAGAAATTACACTCATAAACCCCAAGAATTTTAATTGACTGTATTGAAGGAAACGTGACATTAAAACAATTGCTGTTCAAATTATACTAAAGTTTCACAACGGAAGTGCAGACTCATTAATTATCACATTTTCACAGCAATCACTGGTGAAATATAAGAAAAACATAGACAAACAACTGTGAATATTCATATAAGCATTAATACTAAAAAACAAAATACAGGAAAAACAGCTCTGCTAATGCTAGATCAACCAATCAGAAGCTCATCTTTACTATTGATTGGACTTAATGCAATACTAAATACACTGATTTGATTGCATGAAATACTTCTACTCAAAATCAATAACTGTTTCAAGAACACCAAAAGTAGGTTTTGACGGTTCAAGTAGAGCAGCAACATCAATTTTAACACACATTTCTATGCATATGAAATAACTATACATCAAGACATTAGCATCTGGGGGGAAAATAACTAAAATCCAATCAATGGAAAAATAACTGTCCTTGTAACACCTTAACCAGATAAAGAAAATGATTTAGCGTTTTCTATTATAGGTGTTCACAACACATCCAAAAGCAAAAAACCAAAATGGAGTGTGCTCGAACCTAATATAATAGCACCATGTAGATCTGCACCAAGGAGACATTGGGCCAATTGATTTTTCCTTGAACATTAAACAGGTTTCATAAAAGCCATGAGAGAAGAAGAAAAGGAAAACAAAAAGTATCAGCTCAATGTAGAATTCTAAAACTAACAACAAACAAAAATAACATTTACATTCTCACTAGAAAATTGCATTTGCATTTATCTTATAACATTAACTACTGCAATTGCATGACTGTTTGAAAGAGCTTATAATATGTCCATGAATTGTTTTCAGCTTACTTTCATAAGTTCCTCTACATAGCTTATTTTCGGCTTATTTCCGCTTCAATTGTAGAAACAACTAATTTATAAGCTCTTGTATGACACGTTTTATATTGAATAAGTGCTTAAATTAAGTTGTATATCCAAATGCCAGCCTCCTAAGTATGTGTGGTACTAAAGAAAAATAACATGTCTGAGCAAATCATTCTTCAATGAATTTGTAATGAATAAACAAGAGAAAGTTGAATTACCTTTCTTGGGTGTATCTGATGATAACTGTGAGGAAGAATGATTAGAAGTAGAAGGTGCAAGAATAGATGAATTCTTCCTATCTTCATTTATAATAACAGCCTTTTTGGTTTTCTTCTCTTCAAAGATATGTTCAGATTTAAGCCTTCTCTCTAAAGCCTCTAATGAGCGTTTTCTTGAATCAGAAGCCATTGATACTTACAATATGAAAAAGAATAAGAAACCCAGTCAGTGAATAAGTCATGAAAAAAAGACCAAAATATAACACTAGTTTTTTAGAAAAACAAATAAGTACATAACAAAATCGTAACATATATATGCTTAAATTACAAACTCTACACTGTTTAATTGAAAAATTAAATAATAAGAGGCTAGAATTTAATCTATACTCCACATACGTTGAGAGAAAGGCTCACGGTGATAGTGCGGTGGCAGAACCCTTTGGCTTCGATCACCACCAAAGATGTTTGGTTTGGTAAGGCATGCCACCTCCCGGTGGAAATAGAGCATCGTGTTTATTGAGCGGTCAAGAGTAGTAACCTTGAGATGGAGAAATCAGTTTTGGAGAGAAAGCTTCAATTGCAACAACTTGAAGAGCTTAGACGAGGCTTATGAGAACTCTCAGATCTATAAGGAGAAAACTAAGTACTTTTATGATAAGATGATTTCTAGGAAGGAATTTTCGATTTGCCAAAAAGTTTTATTGTTCAATGTTCAACTCTCGTCTGAAAATTATGACGGAGAAACTTCGATCGAAGTGGATTGACCATTTTGTTGTTACTAACATTTTTCCTCATGGTGCAGTGGAAATAAAAAATAAAAACACCGAGAAAGTGTTCAAAGTAAATGGACAACACCTCAAGCTATTCCATGAGAGCTATGTGCTTGAAAATTCTACCATAGAAGAACTCTCCTTAGGAAAGCTCACTTACACTGAAGTTTGAACAGGAGCTATTTCCTTACTCTTATTTTATACTTGTTACTTTCATTGAGGACAATGTGTAATTTAAGTGTGGGGGTATTATTTAAGATTTTATTTGTTTTAAGATTTTATTTGTTATATTTCAAAACAAAAAATACAAAATAAAAAAAAATAAAAAAATAAAAAACAAAAAATTGGACATTGCACTACATGCTTTTCATCAGATTTTATGGTTGTAAATGTTGAGAGTTTGTTTGCACTGGCATGATTGAATAGTATCTTTGCAACCTAAATAAAGATTTTTTGATCATTATGTGCATGCGTTTCAAATATAGATTATATACGTTTGTCAAACATATGGTAGTGCTAGCTTTCGTGATGTGCTTTGAGTGTAAACAGTAGTCCAAACACTTTGAGAGAAATTTATATCCTAGGAGGATTCTATCATTTATGATGCATTCTTTAGTTAACTTGTCCTCTTGTTTGCCTTGATTGTGATAAAAAAAACTATTCATGATTGCCTTAAGTTAGAAATATTTTTTTCTCTCACCACTTTGCATTCACAAGAATATTTGGAATCGCATGCATTGCTTTGCTCGGAGTGCAAAGGTTTAAGTGTGGGGGAATTTGATCATAGCATTTGGGCACATGTTTCTAACTTTTTAGTTTGGTATTTTAAAAGCTCTTTATAGCTTAGAATAATATTTTTAGCTTGTTTATAAGCTTTAGGTCGAATTTGAATTATAATTTTATTATTTGCATTTTGACCATTTTCGCTCTTTATGCCATAACTTGAGCTCTATATATCGGATTGGCGCATATAGGCAGACGTTGGAAAGCTAAAATTCGAAGCTACAACTTTTGAGTTGGAAGAAAAGACCAATTCCGAACTTTACTCGGCCTAAATTGCAAATTTTGTAATCTGGACGTTTGTAATAATTTTAAATAGCAGGTCACTTGTTTTTAAACCCTAAAGCCCAATATCCAATACTATATATTGACAGTTTTGTTTCTATCCTACAGACAAAATATTAAGATTCAGATTGCTACAAGAAATAAACAGTTTTTATTTTAATTATATGGAATACTAATTTTGTAAGATTAATCCACGAGTTCAGAGTTTCATGAACACCTTGAGGTTCAGGTTACACGTCAATTTCGATTCATGATTATATTCTTGTTTTTCTGATTATATTGATATTTTTATTGCTTAAATTGAATTTCAATACGATCGATTAAATTTATTTTACCGAATTTGGTTTCGATTTCTAATTTAACCTGAATTATAATTTTGCGATTGTTTGATTGTTAATTGTACTATTTTGATGATTGTGACGCTTAATCCAATCAAAGAAACCAAATTCACATAGGATTGCTTACGCTTGTTTGATCAATTCTATAGTCAAATAAGAATAGAATTATGAATTATAAATTAAGCTCATTGATACAATCTATGATAGGTCTGAAACTCGAATAAGTGGATTTATCGTTTTGATCATCTGTTAAATCAAAAATCTAAAAAACCCCTTTTTAATTTCAACTTTCAATTCAATTATTATTATTATAGCAGAAGTCCTTGTGAAACGATTCAAGTTATTACATTTATTTACATTTTATCAATTGTATTTGACCCGTGTGCGACAACGGATCATACTGAAACTCAGGGGAGCCCTAAGTTTGAGGGAGTCAAAAAAATATAAAGGAAAATTGTTATAAAAAATATAAGTTTTGTCATCGTAAAATAGGAGGGAGATTGTGGGAACTAAGTTGGTTTTGTCGCCCAAGTTTTAACTATAAATAGATACTCAAGGCTAAAGAATAACATTATCGAAAATCAGAAAAGAGGATAAGAACTCAAAACTCAAAATCCCAAAATTATTTTTTAGAGTTCATAGAGAGAAAACCTTGGACAAGTTAGAAATATGTTTCTAAGTGATTTTTCATAGAGTGTGAGTTATTATTATTATCAGCTTTGTTAGAAGCAAATACTTAAAGTTCCAATATTTTGTATTCAACCCAATAATGGTTTAGTTCTTTCTTCAATCTGGGGTTGTCAGACTTGGCTTGTAGGGTCATGGTGATTAGTTCTTTAAAAGTATGAGGTTGTCAAGGTGTTTGGGAAGACTGGCTTGGAGGGTTAGGTGCTTTGTAATTCAAGGTAATTTAATTAGTGGATTAATGCCTTCTGAGTGAGGGGACTGGATGTAGCCAAGTTAGTGGTGAACCACGATAAATGTATGTGTCAAATTATTTATGCTCTCATTACTTGGTGCCTCTGAATCCGATTGCTTATTAGCTAAGTAATTCATAAAAATCAACCAACCTTCATCCATTAACAAAAACTTATCAACTTTGGCAAACATAATTCAACCCCCCCATTTCCCCCTTCCCTTTATTGTGTTTGCACATTCAATTGGCATCAGAACTCCGTCACAAGGTTGAGCATTTTACAGTGTTTGAGGAAATATCCAAGGGTTCAACAAGAAGTATATAAAAAATACAACTTTTGTCATCATCAGAAAGGAAAAGATTGTTGAAACGAAGTTGATATTATACTTAGTGTTTTCATGATAACAAAGTATTATGTGAGAACAATATATTTGACTTCAAAGAGTATGAAAGAAGATTCATGTATTTGAAGAAAATCTAAAATAAGATTTGATTCAAATTGATAATTGAAGAAAATCTAAACTAAGATTTAATTCAAATTCATAATTGCAAAAAAAGTAAAATAAGATTTGATTCAAATTTATAATTGAAGAAAATATAAAATAAGATTTGATTGAAATTTATAGTTAATGAAAATCTAAAATAAGATTTGATTCATATTTATAATCTTTGACCAAGTTGAAAAGAAGATATAGTCAAAATTTGAAGAATATTTGAAGAAGATTTGATCAAGATTTATCTACAAAAAAGTACAAATAGAATCAATCTGAAGAATTTACAAACTTAATCTAAACAAAATAGGAACAAAATCAATCTGAAGAATTTACGAATTCAATCTAAGTAAGATACAATTCAGATTTAAACAAGGACTAAATTGATACCCAAATTTTAACTATAAATAGATACTCAAAGTTGAAGAAGAATAGCATCGGAAAATATAAAAAAGTAAAATTACTCAAGCTCAAAATTCATCTTAGAGTTCAAAGAGAGAAACATTTGTTAAGGTTAGAAATATTTTCTGAGTGTTCTTTTCTTAGAGTGTGAGAGTTATTATTAATATCATCTTTGTTAGAAGAAAACACTTAAAGTTCCAATATTTTGTATCCAACCTGATAATGGTTTAGTTCCTTCTTTAATCTGGGGTTGTTAGGTTGTTTGGAGAAGACTTGATTTTTAGGGTCAAGGTGGTTAGTTCCTCAAAAGTCTGGGTTGTCAGGCTGTTTGGGAAGACTGGCTTGGAGGGTCAGTACATTGTAACTCAATGTATTTGAATTAGTGGATTTAACTCTTCTGAATGAAGGGATTGGATGTAGCCAAGTTAGTGGTGAACCAAGATAAATATATGTGTCAAATTACTTATGCTTTCATAGTTTGCTGCTTCTGATTGCTTCTTATCTAAGTAATTCATAAAAACCAACCAACCTTCATCAAATTAGCAAAAAAGCATCAACTTTTGCAAACAAAATTCAACCCCTATTTCTCGTGTTTGCAGCTTGAACTTATTCTAGAGTTGCTTCAAAGTCTACAAAATCTGCCTGTAGAAGTCTTTATTGTTGAGACAAAATCTCTCAAATGATTTTAATGATAACAAAATTACTTAAGAGATTATGATTGTGGTTAATGACTAACATGTGCTCTTGAGTGTATTCATATAAGATAATAGGTTATTGATCATTAAGGCAAAAAGAAGAAAAAGTGATTTTGGCCTGAGGATGGAAAACCCTCGCGAGGATGGAAATTGCTGCAAGCGCGAGGATGGAAATTGCTGCAAGTTGAAAAACTCCAGATCTGGACAATCTGATTTCTCACCAGAATAATTGTGTTTATTCAAATGTATAACAATGTCAAACATGAATAAACAAAGCATTCAAAAGTAAGAGTCAAAAGGTCAAAAGAAAAAGGTGAATATGGCTAGATCTAGTATGTAAAGGATAGGCTAGCAAAAGTGAAAGCAACCTATCAAGCATGTGCAAAGGTCAAAATCTGAACATTTAATGGGCTTGCACGTTTTAATTCATAAAGAAGTCAAGTTAACAAAAGGCAACTTGAAACAAGCCAAAAATGGAAGATCACATGTTGCTACCAGATCTGATCCTCGGACTGAGTATGACAGTCCTATGTCATAAAGTGGCTTTTTCTCTCTTGTCCACATCACCTCAAAAGATGAAGCCAACCTAGACCTTAAAGACTTCGAAAAATGCAGCTCAGAAACAGCCTTGCACTCTGATTAAAGAGAAAAAGCAAGGACATGTCAAGATCAAAGCTATGCTGCAAGAGGATGGGTTCTGCCTAAGCCTAACAAGCTGAGTGGCAGTTCTGTAATTTTGATGAAAACCTTGGATCCTTTGAAAATGAGCTCCAACGGTCATCAAAGGCTTGGATCTCTATAAAATGCATACAAGCTCTCCATTGGAAGATACACAACACACTTGCATAAAAAGATCAAGCATCTTAAAGCTTTCAAGAAGCAAATCACATCCTCCCTTATTACTTTCTTTGATCCTACACTATATCTTTGTATATCTTTTGAGAAAGTATTAAGTATCAATCACTCTCATTCTACTTTGTAATTTCCTAGTGAGTGAAGCTTGGAAATATTTGGAAATTGATTGTAAGCTTGGTGAAGCTTGATAATACACAGTTTGTAATCATCATCGGGTTGAGGATTGATCTGTTTGAAAGTTAGTGAAATCTCACAAGGGTGTGAGGACTGGACATAGCCATCTTTGGGTGAACCAGTATAAAATTGTGTGTGTGTCCCTCATATTCTGCTCCTACTTTTTTACTCAGCTTAGATCTAACGATTTAAAATTCCCATCCTCGAGCTAGCCATCCTCAGCAAGAGGATAGTTTTTAAAACACTAAAAAATTGTTTTTAACAGCAAAATCCCTATTCAACCCCCCCTTCTAGTGATATTTAGCTACAATATTTATGCCACTCCCTCTGGTCTTGTGTTTGATCCTTCCCAATATATCAAAAAGGAAGATTTTGAACACCTAAAAGCAAAGACTGATGCGTTCATACAACAAACAACCAAGAATCAAGAGAACATTCAAACTACCTTCAGTTTAATCTTTCTAGATTGAACAACCCGAATATTTAGTTCCCTGTTATATTTTTTCTTTAGTTTTCCTTTTTTTTTTTCCATGTTTTTTATGGCAAAAGTGGAAGAATATGTTTTGAGAACATTTTTTAGTTAAAATTTCAATTTCTTTTTTAATTTCTTTTACTAACGTTTATCAACTATCTTGTCACAATATCTCTTATCTTACATTTAAACATGCATATTGTAACGCCCCAAATTTTTTATCAAAAGATTGCTTAAAAATATTTATTTTCTTTTAGAAACAAATATAATTTTTTTTCTTATGAATAGCATCATGTAATAATTTGAAGATGAGTCAGAAAATGACTTGAGATATTCTTTTTTGGAAAAGAACGTAATACAATTTACAAAAATATTATTTATTCATTTATTTGTAAAATTAATATTTCAGTTGTTAGATCGATATTCATTTATACTCCAACATAAAATAAATTATCTTTAAGTGAAATTCAAAAGGAGCAAGGTCGACTAAAATTAATGACATTCAATTATTTACTAGCAAATGAAATCTCACTTCTGCATTTCTATTAAAAGTTAATGATGAAAAGTAAATAACTTTACAATGTACCACAAAATTTTTAGTAATTCAAAACATTATTTGTTTTAAGTAAAAGTTTCATTTTACCACGCGCGTGCACCAACCAAATATCATTCATGCAACTTTTGAGATCATTATTACATAAATGTTGGGGGTCAGTTCATTCCACATCAAAAATTAAATCAAATAATAAATTAACAACCATAAAATATGAATATAAAATCTTTTCGTCATAAAAGATCTAAAGAAATTGATTCTTTAATAGTTCTCAAAGATGTATTAAAAGTCATAAAATGTATCTAAATAAATCAAGTAGCAACCGTAGAGCAAATAATTAGATCAAAATAAAAATAACAATAGAATGTATGCAAGTTATGCATGCTCCTAAATATATATGATTCGGATATAACCAGCTACACAAGCGTCCACACAGAAGTCACCTATACCAATTGGGAAAATTAAACCAGTCACACAAGCGTCCACAAAGATGCATACGATATGTCATGAAATGATAATGATACTCAAAAGATACATATCACCACCCACTTAGATAATCACACAAATCACCAGCCACTTAGGCAACCACAAAAATAACAATATTTAAAATTCAAATCACCAGCCACTTAGGCAACCACAAAGATAACAATATTTAAAACACAAATCACCAGCCACTTAGGCAACCACAAAGATAACAATATTTAGAACACAAATCACCAACCACTTAGACAACCACAAAGATAACAAATATTTAAAACACAAATCACCAACCACTTAGACTACCACAAAGATAAAAATATTTAAAACACAAATCACCAACCAAACCACTTAGACAACCACATATATAATATTTAAAACACAAATCATCAGCCACTTAGAAAACCACAAAGGTAATACTATTTAAAACACAAATCACCCGTCACTTAGGCAACCACAAAAATAAAATATTCAAGATTAAATTTTAATCACATATGACATCAAAGTTTTATTCTCATGGACGCATACAATCAAGAGTCAGTAATTTTGTTATCCTAAATATATAACACACAAACACGTGAATAAATGTCTTAGAGTCATAACTTTCATTTTATAAACTATAAAATTGGATTAGCGATGTGTTATTGATAGACATCAAAACTCAAATAACGAAGAACACATACAAATATGAACTTTATTTCTTCTACTATAAATTATATCTCATTATTAGTCATTTAGGCATGCAAATCAATGTTTACCATTAAATACACCATAAAAATCAACTTAATCATGCTATCATAATTAAAAATTAAAACTTTTCACCAATTCCCCCAAGACTCATACAAATTTCTTAAAAATCATAACTTTGAAATAAAATAGCACAAAAATCGAAACTTTAAATTAAAAACATCATAACAAACATATTACTCATGAGATCATAATAAAAATCACAACTTTATAATTAAGTACACATAAACAACACAAAAATAACAACTTTACATCAAATATATTACTCATGTTATAATAATAAAAACCGAAATTTTATAAATAAGTTTATCAAAATAAACATATTACTCATAAAACAAAATATTATAGTTAAATTCTGTAAGGCAAACACAAATCAACATTTTTCTTTTAAGACATCAAGACATATATCAATATCTTACAAACTATTAATGTAATATCTAGTCTAACCTTGCATGGGGAAAAACCCTTACCTATGCGCTTTCTTTCTTAACATCCTTAAATTCGCACGAGAAATAGCTCATAAGACAATGATGAATTTAGCACCGATAGATATTGGGATTTAAGACTTGGAAAATTATTTTGAGAGTGTACGAATGACAAATAGGTGTGAAAGTAAGAAGTCTAATGGAAATGTATGAACATAATGGATATTTATGTTGCAATATTACCACTAATTTCTTGTCTAAAATTGAAGTGAACTTAATTCCAAAATTATGCTACCAATAATTACCATTTCTTTAATTTTATTAGGTTGTTGCAAAGCCAATTGAAATCATGTGTATTTATGTGTATGAGATAATTAGGATTAACTAATAGAGTTCACCATATATTACAGGGTGTCACACCACCCATTTTAATTAAATAAATAAATTAGAGGGTGTCACATCACCCTTTTAATTTTTTTATCTAATAGTTATGAAACCAAAAATTGCATACGGGTTGTGTTTCACTAACTCTATAATATCTCCTAAAGTGAATACTTACTTGGTCGCAAATAAAACTAACAAACAATATAACTTTTATAAATTCTAATTTAATTAAATGATTCAACTAATATTTTATCAACTAAAATAAATCAAGCAAGACAAGAATATCACTCGCACATAACAAAATAAAATAAACATATCTAACACATCAATTTCATGATTGTTGAAACTAATCAAATAAAAAAAATGCACAATAGTCCATTTAGGAAATAATCACATCATAAATCATCCCCATGTAATTGTCACGCCAAAACAATTAAATAAAAATGAAGGTTATAATTATTCAGGTAGAAGAGAATGTGATAAAATTTAATTTAATTTATTTACACACAGAATAATGATTAATTTAATAATAGCAATTACTAAAAAGGCACATATATAATATACATGAAAATTTTGAGGTGTTACACATATTTCAAGGGGGGGTTTTACTGTAATATTTTATGTTAATTCTGTTAAATTAAAAAAAAAATCACAAAATAGATGTTTGTTATCATAATAAATGGGGAGATTGTTAGAACCAAGTTGGTTTGAAAAATTATGACCTTTACTTGTTTTGATGATAACAAAATTATTTTGTGGGAACAATTTAAAACACTAATATTCTGATTAAGTGTGCAGTTCCTAGTTCAAATTTATTTTGAATGACATGATGTTGCATCCTCTAATGATTGAACTAAGTTAAAGGAACACCAAAACTCTTCTTTAATTTATGTATTCTAAGTCTGGTGAACACAATCTAAAACGTGCCTCCGATGATTCTAGTAATACAAGTAGTGCCCTAATTAGTCTGACTCTAATGACTACAACAAGCATATGGTCGTCTGACTCTGTGTAAAACTAAACACTCTAAAAAGTCAACATTATGAAAAGACAATGCTCTGATGAAAAGTCAACACTATGAAGAAGACAAAAATTTTGTGCATATTCTTTTCAACACTATAAATCTGTTATTTTTCTGAAGGTCTACGTAACATATTTTGATCATGATATCTTATGATCCCTTTATCTCTATATTAAGATACACAAAATCAATTACAAGGAGTATTTTTGGACAAAATTTAATGGCGAATGAATTTATGAAGATTTGATACGAAAGTTCATGATACATGAAGATTTCTTGCAATAACAACAACAACCATAAACCCTAATGTTTCTCTATAAAAGGAAGAGCAACCATCTTTGATAGATACAACAACAACACACTTCAATAAGAACAATACAACCATTTCTACACTCTTGCTCTTTATCCTTTGTTTTTTCTAAGTGTTAAGAAACAATTTCTGAAAATACAACATGTGAACACCCTATTGTGAGAGTATTCAGAAAACCCTTAAACTTACGACTTTGTAACCTAGTCTAGTAGTGGTTGCATTCCTCAATATCTTGACTTTACGAAGTTAGAAGTTTGAGTAGATCTGAACACAATTAGTTTGACTATCATGTGTTTAATTGAAGTGTGATTTATTTGGTGAATTAGAGGATTAACTCGTTCAGTTTGAACATATTGCATGTAGCTATCGTATTGTTGGTGTACCAGAATAAATTGGTTGTGTTGTTGTGTTTCAGTTTTATCTGCTCTATTTTTATCACTTGGTTTTAATATTGCTAAAACAGTTTTTTAAAATAAAACACAATTCCTTCTCCCCGCCCCTTTTATGTGTTTCTCATTATACAATGAGGGTGGCTCAACAAGAGGTTTAGACTAGAAATCTTGTGGACTCCTCCACTATGTCACACTTGAATATTTGAAGATCCAAGAGTAGAAGACTTGTGGGCTCATCCACTCAGTCACACTTGAAGATTTGGAGATCCAAGAGTAGAAGATTTATGGACTCCTTCACTCGGTCGCACTTGAAGATTTAAAGATCCAAGAGCATAAAATTTGTAGACTTCTCCCCTTAGTCACACTTAAAGATTTATGGATTCCTTCACTCGGTCACATTTGAAGATTTGAATATTCCAAGAGTAGAAGACTTGTGGACTCATCTATTCAGTCACACTTGATGATTTGAAAAGTCCAATAGCATAAGACTTCTTGACTCCTCTACTCGGTCAGACTTGAAGATGTGAAAATACCAATAGCATATGACTTTCACACTCCTCTACTCGGTCATACTTGAAGCTGTGAAGAGAACAAGAGAAAAAGACTTGTGGACTTCTCCACATAGTCATACTTGGAGATTTGAAGATCCAAGAGCAGAAGATTGTTGGACTCTTCCACTCAGGTACACTCGAAGATGTGAAAAATCAAGATAGGTGGTTCAAGCGAAAGATTTGCCTTTTGTGGACTAGATGGAATATCTAAGACATAGAGTACAAACACTTGCCCAAAATATGAGTATTTGGATATGGTTCACTAGACCCTAAGAGGACGCAGTCCAACACATAGAATCACATGACACTCAACTCGAACAGCTTTGCTTTATACAAATGACAGGGTGTTGAAATTGTGAACCCTTATAGATTACCAAGTGGAATGTCTGTGCATCCATTCAGCTTAAGACGGGGTGACACGTCTGTGCACCCGTACAAATAACTAAGTTACACGTCTGTGCACCCATATTGATGACTACGTGGCATGTTTGTGCACCTAATCATCCCTAAAGCAAGTGAAGCATCACTAAGACTGAAGGCTAGACTAAATGGGTCTAGAACAACGACCCCCATTTCCCAAGGAAGATATACTGATAAATGATTATTTGTTTCATTAATTTTAAATTTTTTAATTACGTTGTTTATCAGATTGGAGTTGATTATTTGCTATTTTGAGAATGATTTAGATGTTAAGTATTATGTTAATTAAGTTGATTATTTGTTTCATTAATTTTAAACTTTTTAATTATGTTGTTTATTAGGTTGGAATTTATTATCTGCTATTTTGATAATGGTTTAGATGTTAATTATTCTGTTAATTAAGTTGATTATTTGTTTATTTAAATATTTATTACGTTTAATTGTTTTTAAATTTAATTTCTTTTTAATTCAAATTATTATTCTTATAGTGTACGCAGTTGTTAGCGTGATGCTTATAATGCCTATAACGCGTGTAACGAGTAGTCACTATCACTACTGAAAAGTTTATTACGTGTAATGCCTATCACGTGTACGAAGTTGAATATTTGTTTCTTTAAATGTTTATTACCTTTTATTGTTTTTAAATTTGATTTCTTATTAATTCAAATTATCATTCATACTTGTGTGATGATGGAATTAACTGTTAGCGTGATGCCTACAACGAGTAATGATGCCTACAACAAGTAGTCATATCACTGGAACTTTGAAAAGTTGAATTTGAAAAGTTGAACTCCGAAAAGTTGAACAGACTATTACCTAGTCGATTCTAACAACCAAACATATGTTGATTCTATTTTGTCGCATATAATTGCACCACTGAATACAATGCTTTGGTTATGGTTGTTCACACCAGAAAATACAACCAATGGACACATATACTTTGAGTTGTACCATCACACCAAAATAAATGTGAAAGTGATCCTTTATTATCAACTTTGTGACTCCAAAACAAAGATTCATCACTAGCACGTATGCTATCAAGAAATTCGCATGCAGCTTTTGCATCAATTGATGAAGTTAGGCGTTGTCTCTCTTGTTCATTGTACATGTCTCGCAAACAAAATACAACTATTTCAAACCCACCAGCTTCACTTGCAAATAAGCCAAAAATATGGGTAGTTTTAATCCAAACTTTTTGCATGTTACGCATTCGTCAAATATCATAATATGTCATCTTTCTGTGTGTTGGTAACATACCCATAAATTGGTCATCCAATAATTTATGACTATGTGCATCGTGCAAAAATTTCATGTACCAACTTCCACTTTTTGCTTCAATGTGGACACAACATTTTGCTTCACAACCATATCTTACGCGGGCTTTTGGTACACGTTTTCGATCTGTAGACGCAATAGCTTTTTCTTCCCTCTGGCCTTATTTGTAACAAACAAAGGTCTGATGTGTTATTTCACCATTTTTGTTTCTCATAAATTTTCTATTCCTTGCAACAAAACCATGGAAACTAGCATACCAATTGTAAAATGTGAACGCCACACTAACATCTAAAAAGTGGTATTTCATTAAATCTTCTGGAGTTAATTCTTAGAAAGATATAGCTGAAATGTCTTCCAAAGAATTCACAAAAGTTGCCTTGTCGAAAATGTTGAGGCAAAAACATTTTTGATGTATGTTTTAATGACAACAAGCCTTATGAAATAAATGATTAAGTTTTATGAATGGCGGTCTACTAATGATTGCACTTGAGTTTTGTTTAAGGAACATGAATTGCATAAGTAAACAAGCAATAAACTATGCACTTCATCAAAGTGCATAAGTATCCAATCAATAATGAAATAATCTCAAAAGGAATGTATCATATATCTATCATTCAAGAGAATGATTATTACATCTTCATGAAGAAGATGATCAAATACATTCATAAAACAATCAATGATCACACTATGCTATAAATCAGAAGCAAGATCATTTAAAAGAAGAAAGATCAAATCTGAGAAACAAAGAATGTTCTGGTTATTAAACAGAAAAACCAAGAACATTATGGACAACAGTCTAAAAACCGAAGAATGTTCTGGTTTTTGACAACATTAATCCACGAACATTCTGGTTTACAAAGAACAAAGCCTTCAGGAAATCAAGATTGATTCAAACTGTAATAACTGATCAAGATGCATGACAAATTGCAAGTAACTATCAGAATAATCAGAATGGAACACGCAAGGAAACCTTGTACAGATTCATTCAACAACTTCACAATGACATAAACAATGTATGAAGTTACAAGTTTTGATCCACAAGAGTAATGACTTAAAGTGCGATATGAACAAAAGAGAAAATACATCAATGGTACACTTGTAGAACAGTTGGTATACAAACAGAATTCATATCAGAACAAAAACAACAAATCACTCAAAACAGAAAATGAAGAACGTTCTCCGTTTTCACAACTTAAATCCAAGAACGTTCTGGTTTACAAAAAGCAAAATCTGTTGTAATTTAACATCGATCTGGGCTACAAAAGTACATCTATCTACACTACAAAAAATCAGTATTCATCACAAAGGAATTTAATAATCTACACAAGATTATTTTAGATAAAGATGTAAGCTCATCAAGTCTGCCTTCTAAATTCTTGTGGGAAGAAGCTTGAATTTTATTCATACCCCTTGTCAACACTATTGAATTGCTTCTAGTTGTAAACTATTGAGTATTAATGGACATGTTATTAATCAAAGCCTTTGCCGCTTCTGGAGTCTTATCGACAAGTGCTCCTCCACCAGCAGCATCCAAAATGCTTCTATCTCTAGGTAGCAAGCCTTCATAAAAATACTAGATGAGCAATTGTTTAAAAATCTGGTGATGAGGACAGTTAGACACTAATTTCTTGAATCTCTCCCAATACTCATGTAATGATTCCCTGTCAATCTGCCTAATGCCACATATTTCTTTTTTAATTGAAGAAACTCTTAAGGCAGGGAAGAATTTTCCTATAAACAATATCTTGGGATCATTCCAACTTGTAACAAAACCTGGTTGGAGGTAGTATAACCAGCCATTGGCAGCACATTGGAGTGAAAATGGGAAGGCTCTCAGCTTAATGTGGTATTCTGTGACTCCTTGAGGCTTCATGGTAGAACACACAACATGGAATTCCTTCAAGTGTTTGTGGGGATCATCATCTACAAGACCATTAAACTTTGGAAGCAAGTGTATTAAACCAGATTTAAGTTCAAATGGTATAGTAACTTCAGGATATGTGATACATAATGCATTGTAATTGACATTAGGTGCAACAAGTTGTCTTAAGGTTCTATTATTCGCATCAGCCATATTTTGTAGCAAGTTGTCAATTTCAGTATATGACTCTGGCTCGTTAACACTAGCAGCTCTATTAAGTCTACGACGTAAATGAAATGTCCTATCTATTTCAGGTTCAAGAGAATGCAGATTTACAAAACTAGCCCAAGTCATGCATCATCATAACAATACAATGCAAAATCATAATTATGAAAATTCCAACAATGTCCCTACCACTAAAATTGAAGTGAAAAATCGAAAACCCTATCAAATAAAATCTAAAAAATATAAAAATACCACCAAAAATTTCTAAAAGTAAAATAAAGAAAGAGTAAATAACCACCAAAAATTTCTAAAAGTAAAATAAAAACAGCATAAATAGTTTTAGAATTTTTGGAGAATATGAAAATTAAAAAAATTAAAAAAAGGGTCTAAACGAAATAATTTAGGATTTTGAGCGTTGTATCTCGTATAAGTTCCTTATACGGGAGTCCTATTCCTTGATTTTTTTTCTTCTGATTTTCTGGCAAAATTTTGAAGCAATCCGAGACAGTCGCCTGAAAATAGGGTTAATATCGGTTAATATTGTTATCAGAGAGTCCCGGCAACGGTGCCAATTTGGTCCGCTGTTGTATACAGGTCAAATACAATTGATAAAATATAAATAGAGGTAATAACTCGAATCGTTTTGCAAGGACTTCTGATA